>NW_026948446.1:0-16088 GCF_023053635.1 Elgaria multicarinata webbii | reverse complement strand
CTAACCCTAACCCTAACCCTAACCCTAACCCTAACCCTAACCCTAACCCTAACCCTAACCCTAACCCTAACCCTAACCCTAACCCTAACCCTAACCCTAACCCTAACCCTAACCCTAACCCTAACCCTAACCCTAACCCTAACCCTAACCCTAACCCTAACCCTAACCCTAACCCTAACCCTAACCCTAACCCTAACCCTAACCCTAACCCTAACCCTAACCCTAACCCTAACCCTAACCCTAACCCTAACCCTAACCCTAACCCTAACCCTAACCCTAACCCTAACCCTAACCCTAACCCTAACCCTAACCCTAACCCTAACCCTAACCCTAACCCTAACCCTAACCCTAACCCTAACCCTAACCCTAACCCTAACCCTAACCCTAACCCTAACCCTAACCCTAACCCTAACCCTAACCCTAACCCTAACCCTAACCCTAACCCTAACCCTAACCCTAACCCTAACCCTAACCCTAACCCTAACCCTAACCCTAACCCTAACCCTAACCCTAACCCTAACCCTAACCCTAACCCTAACCCTAACCCTAACCCTAACCCTAACCCTAACCCTAACCCTAACCCTAACCCTAACCCTAACCCTAACCCTAACCCTAACCCTAACCCTAACCCTAACCCTAACCCTAACCCTAACCCTAACCCTAACCCTAACCCTAACCCTAACCCTAACCCTAACCCTAACCCTAACCCTAACCCTAACCCTAACCCTAACCCTAACCCTAACCCTAACCCTAACCCTAACCCTAACCCTAACCCTAACCCTAACCCTAACCCTAACCCTAACCCTAACCCTAACCCTAACCCTAACCCTAACCCTAACCCTAACCCTAACCCTAACCCTAACCCTAACCCTAACCCTAACCCTAACCCTAACCCTAACCCTAACCCTAACCCTAACCCTAACCCTAACCCTAACCCTAACCCTAACCCTAACCCTAACCCTAACCCTAACCCTAACCCTAACCCTAACCCTAACCCTAACCCTAACCCTAACCCTAACCCTAACCCTAACCCTAACCCTAACCCTAACCCTAACCCTAACCCTAACCCTAACCCTAACCCTAACCCTAACCCTAACCCTAACCCTAACCCTAACCCTAACCCTAACCCTAACCCTAACCCTAACCCTAACCCTAACCCTAACCCTAACCCTAACCCTAACCCTAACCCTAACCCTAACCCTAACCCTAACCCTAACCCTAACCCTAACCCTAACCCTAACCCTAACCCTAACCCTAACCCTAACCCTAACCCTAACCCTAACCCTAACCCTAACCCTAACCCTAACCCTAACCCTAACCCTAACCCTAACCCTAACCCTAACCCTAACCCTAACCCTAACCCTAACCCTAACCCTAACCCTAACCCTAACCCTAACCCTAACCCTAACCCTAACCCTAACCCTAACCCTAACCCTAACCCTAACCCTAACCCTAACCCTAACCCTAACCCTAACCCTAACCCTAACCCTAACCCTAACCCTAACCCTAACCCTAACCCTAACCCTAACCCTAACCCTAACCCTAACCCTAACCCTAACCCTAACCCTAACCCTAACCCTAACCCTAACCCTAACCCTAACCCTAACCCTAACCCTAACCCTAACCCTAACCCTAACCCTAACCCTAACCCTAACCCTAACCCTAACCCTAACCCTAACCCTAACCCTAACCCTAACCCTAACCCTAACCCTAACCCTAACCCTAACCCTAACCCTAACCCTAACCCTAACCCTAACCCTAACCCTAACCCTAACCCTAACCCTAACCCTAACCCTAACCCTAACCCTAACCCTAACCCTAACCCTAACCCTAACCCTAACCCTAACCCTAACCCTAACCCTAACCCTAACCCTAACCCTAACCCTAACCCTAACCCTAACCCTAACCCTAACCCTAACCCTAACCCTAACCCTAACCCTAACCCTAACCCTAACCCTAACCCTAACCCTAACCCTAACCCTAACCCTAACCCTAACCCTAACCCTAACCCTAACCCTAACCCTAACCCTAACCCTAACCCTAACCCTAACCCTAACCCTAACCCTAACCCTAACCCTAACCCTAACCCTAACCCTAACCCTAACCCTAACCCTAACCCTAACCCTAACCCTAACCCTAACCCTAACCCTAACCCTAACCCTAACCCTAACCCTAACCCTAACCCTAACCCTAACCCTAACCCTAACCCTAACCCTAACCCTAACCCTAACCCTAACCCTAACCCTAACCCTAACCCTAACCCTAACCCTAACCCTAACCCTAACCCTAACCCTAACCCTAACCCTAACCCTAACCCTAACCCTAACCCTAACCCTAACCCTAACCCTAACCCTAACCCTAACCCTAACCCTAACCCTAACCCTAACCCTAACCCTAACCCTAACCCTAACCCTAACCCTAACCCTAACCCTAACCCTAACCCTAACCCTAACCCTAACCCTAACCCTAACCCTAACCCTAACCCTAACCCTAACCCTAACCCTAACCCTAACCCTAACCCTAACCCTAACCCTAACCCTAACCCTAACCCTAACCCTAACCCTAACCCTAACCCTAACCCTAACCCTAACCCTAACCCTAACCCTAACCCTAACCCTAACCCTAACCCTAACCCTAACCCTAACCCTAACCCTAACCCTAACCCTAACCCTAACCCTAACCCTAACCCTAACCCTAACCCTAACCCTAACCCTAACCCTAACCCTAACCCTAACCCTAACCCTAACCCTAACCCTAACCCTAACCCTAACCCTAACCCTAACCCTAACCCTAACCCTAACCCTAACCCTAACCCTAACCCTAACCCTAACCCTAACCCTAACCCTAACCCTAACCCTAACCCTAACCCTAACCCTAACCCTAACCCTAACCCTAACCCTAACCCTAACCCTAACCCTAACCCTAACCCTAACCCTAACCCTAACCCTAACCCTAACCCTAACCCTAACCCTAACCCTAACCCTAACCCTAACCCTAACCCTAACCCTAACCCTAACCCTAACCCTAACCCTAACCCTAACCCTAACCCTAACCCTAACCCTAACCCTAACCCTAACCCTAACCCTAACCCTAACCCTAACCCTAACCCTAACCCTAACCCTAACCCTAACCCTAACCCTAACCCTAACCCTAACCCTAACCCTAACCCTAACCCTAACCCTAACCCTAACCCTAACCCTAACCCTAACCCTAACCCTAACCCTAACCCTAACCCTAACCCTAACCCTAACCCTAACCCTAACCCTAACCCTAACCCTAACCCTAACCCTAACCCTAACCCTAACCCTAACCCTAACCCTAACCCTAACCCTAACCCTAACCCTAACCCTAACCCTAACCCTAACCCTAACCCTAACCCTAACCCTAACCCTAACCCTAACCCTAACCCTAACCCTAACCCTAACCCTAACCCTAACCCTAACCCTAACCCTAACCCTAACCCTAACCCTAACCCTAACCCTAACCCTAACCCTAACCCTAACCCTAACCCTAACCCTAACCCTAACCCTAACCCTAACCCTAACCCTAACCCTAACCCTAACCCTAACCCTAACCCTAACCCTAACCCTAACCCTAACCCTAACCCTAACCCTAACCCTAACCCTAACCCTAACCCTAACCCTAACCCTAACCCTAACCCTAACCCTAACCCTAACCCTAACCCTAACCCTAACCCTAACCCTAACCCTAACCCTAACCCTAACCCTAACCCTAACCCTAACCCTAACCCTAACCCTAACCCTAACCCTAACCCTAACCCTAACCCTAACCCTAACCCTAACCCTAACCCTAACCCTAACCCTAACCCTAACCCTAACCCTAACCCTAACCCTAACCCTAACCCTAACCCTAACCCTAACCCTAACCCTAACCCTAACCCTAACCCTAACCCTAACCCTAACCCTAACCCTAACCCTAACCCTAACCCTAACCCTAACCCTAACCCTAACCCTAACCCTAACCCTAACCCTAACCCTAACCCTAACCCTAACCCTAACCCTAACCCTAACCCTAACCCTAACCCTAACCCTAACCCTAACCCTAACCCTAACCCTAACCCTAACCCTAACCCTAACCCTAACCCTAACCCTAACCCTAACCCTAACCCTAACCCTAACCCTAACCCTAACCCTAACCCTAACCCTAACCCTAACCCTAACCCTAACCCTAACCCTAACCCTAACCCTAACCCTAACCCTAACCCTAACCCTAACCCTAACCCTAACCCTAACCCTAACCCTAACCCTAACCCTAACCCTAACCCTAACCCTAACCCTAACCCTAACCCTAACCCTAACCCTAACCCTAACCCTAACCCTAACCCTAACCCTAACCCTAACCCTAACCCTAACCCTAACCCTAACCCTAACCCTAACCCTAACCCTAACCCTAACCCTAACCCTAACCCTAACCCTAACCCTAACCCTAACCCTAACCCTAACCCTAACCCTAACCCTAACCCTAACCCTAACCCTAACCCTAACCCTAACCCTAACCCTAACCCTAACCCTAACCCTAACCCTAACCCTAACCCTAACCCTAACCCTAACCCTAACCCTAACCCTAACCCTAACCCTAACCCTAACCCTAACCCTAACCCTAACCCTAACCCTAACCCTAACCCTAACCCTAACCCTAACCCTAACCCTAACCCTAACCCTAACCCTAACCCTAACCCTAACCCTAACCCTAACCCTAACCCTAACCCTAACCCTAACCCTAACCCTAACCCTAACCCTAACCCTAACCCTAACCCTAACCCTAACCCTAACCCTAACCCTAACCCTAACCCTAACCCTAACCCTAACCCTAACCCTAACCCTAACCCTAACCCTAACCCTAACCCTAACCCTAACCCTAACCCTAACCCTAACCCTAACCCTAACCCTAACCCTAACCCTAACCCTAACCCTAACCCTAACCCTAACCCTAACCCTAACCCTAACCCTAACCCTAACCCTAACCCTAACCCTAACCCTAACCCTAACCCTAACCCTAACCCTAACCCTAACCCTAACCCTAACCCTAACCCTAACCCTAACCCTAACCCTAACCCTAACCCTAACCCTAACCCTAACCCTAACCCTAACCCTAACCCTAACCCTAACCCTAACCCTAACCCTAACCCTAACCCTAACCCTAACCCTAACCCTAACCCTAACCCTAACCCTAACCCTAACCCTAACCCTAACCCTAACCCTAACCCTAACCCTAACCCTAACCCTAACCCTAACCCTAACCCTAACCCTAACCCTAACCCTAACCCTAACCCTAACCCTAACCCTAACCCTAACCCTAACCCTAACCCTAACCCTAACCCTAACCCTAACCCTAACCCTAACCCTAACCCTAACCCTAACCCTAACCCTAACCCTAACCCTAACCCTAACCCTAACCCTAACCCTAACCCTAACCCTAACCCTAACCCTAACCCTAACCCTAACCCTAACCCTAACCCTAACCCTAACCCTAACCCTAACCCTAACCCTAACCCTAACCCTAACCCTAACCCTAACCCTAACCCTAACCCTAACCCTAACCCTAACCCTAACCCTAACCCTAACCCTAACCCTAACCCTAACCCTAACCCTAACCCTAACCCTAACCCTAACCCTAACCCTAACCCTAACCCTAACCCTAACCCTAACCCTAACCCTAACCCTAACCCTAACCCTAACCCTAACCCTAACCCTAACCCTAACCCTAACCCTAACCCTAACCCTAACCCTAACCCTAACCCTAACCCTAACCCTAACCCTAACCCTAACCCTAACCCTAACCCTAACCCTAACCCTAACCCTAACCCTAACCCTAACCCTAACCCTAACCCTAACCCTAACCCTAACCCTAACCCTAACCCTAACCCTAACCCTAACCCTAACCCTAACCCTAACCCTAACCCTAACCCTAACCCTAACCCTAACCCTAACCCTAACCCTAACCCTAACCCTAACCCTAACCCTAACCCTAACCCTAACCCTAACCCTAACCCTAACCCTAACCCTAACCCTAACCCTAACCCTAACCCTAACCCTAACCCTAACCCTAACCCTAACCCTAACCCTAACCCTAACCCTAACCCTAACCCTAACCCTAACCCTAACCCTAACCCTAACCCTAACCCTAACCCTAACCCTAACCCTAACCCTAACCCTAACCCTAACCCTAACCCTAACCCTAACCCTAACCCTAACCCTAACCCTAACCCTAACCCTAACCCTAACCCTAACCCTAACCCTAACCCTAACCCTAACCCTAACCCTAACCCTAACCCTAACCCTAACCCTAACCCTAACCCTAACCCTAACCCTAACCCTAACCCTAACCCTAACCCTAACCCTAACCCTAACCCTAACCCTAACCCTAACCCTAACCCTAACCCTAACCCTAACCCTAACCCTAACCCTAACCCTAACCCTAACCCTAACCCTAACCCTAACCCTAACCCTAACCCTAACCCTAACCCTAACCCTAACCCTAACCCTAACCCTAACCCTAACCCTAACCCTAACCCTAACCCTAACCCTAACCCTAACCCTAACCCTAACCCTAACCCTAACCCTAACCCTAACCCTAACCCTAACCCTAACCCTAACCCTAACCCTAACCCTAACCCTAACCCTAACCCTAACCCTAACCCTAACCCTAACCCTAACCCTAACCCTAACCCTAACCCTAACCCTAACCCTAACCCTAACCCTAACCCTAACCCTAACCCTAACCCTAACCCTAACCCTAACCCTAACCCTAACCCTAACCCTAACCCTAACCCTAACCCTAACCCTAACCCTAACCCTAACCCTAACCCTAACCCTAACCCTAACCCTAACCCTAACCCTAACCCTAACCCTAACCCTAACCCTAACCCTAACCCTAACCCTAACCCTAACCCTAACCCTAACCCTAACCCTAACCCTAACCCTAACCCTAACCCTAACCCTAACCCTAACCCTAACCCTAACCCTAACCCTAACCCTAACCCTAACCCTAACCCTAACCCTAACCCTAACCCTAACCCTAACCCTAACCCTAACCCTAACCCTAACCCTAACCCTAACCCTAACCCTAACCCTAACCCTAACCCTAACCCTAACCCTAACCCTAACCCTAACCCTAACCCTAACCCTAACCCTAACCCTAACCCTAACCCTAACCCTAACCCTAACCCTAACCCTAACCCTAACCCTAACCCTAACCCTAACCCTAACCCTAACCCTAACCCTAACCCTAACCCTAACCCTAACCCTAACCCTAACCCTAACCCTAACCCTAACCCTAACCCTAACCCTAACCCTAACCCTAACCCTAACCCTAACCCTAACCCTAACCCTAACCCTAACCCTAACCCTAACCCTAACCCTAACCCTAACCCTAACCCTAACCCTAACCCTAACCCTAACCCTAACCCTAACCCTAACCCTAACCCTAACCCTAACCCTAACCCTAACCCTAACCCTAACCCTAACCCTAACCCTAACCCTAACCCTAACCCTAACCCTAACCCTAACCCTAACCCTAACCCTAACCCTAACCCTAACCCTAACCCTAACCCTAACCCTAACCCTAACCCTAACCCTAACCCTAACCCTAACCCTAACCCTAACCCTAACCCTAACCCTAACCCTAACCCTAACCCTAACCCTAACCCTAACCCTAACCCTAACCCTAACCCTAACCCTAACCCTAACCCTAACCCTAACCCTAACCCTAACCCTAACCCTAACCCTAACCCTAACCCTAACCCTAACCCTAACCCTAACCCTAACCCTAACCCTAACCCTAACCCTAACCCTAACCCTAACCCTAACCCTAACCCTAACCCTAACCCTAACCCTAACCCTAACCCTAACCCTAACCCTAACCCTAACCCTAACCCTAACCCTAACCCTAACCCTAACCCTAACCCTAACCCTAACCCTAACCCTAACCCTAACCCTAACCCTAACCCTAACCCTAACCCTAACCCTAACCCTAACCCTAACCCTAACCCTAACCCTAACCCTAACCCTAACCCTAACCCTAACCCTAACCCTAACCCTAACCCTAACCCTAACCCTAACCCTAACCCTAACCCTAACCCTAACCCTAACCCTAACCCTAACCCTAACCCTAACCCTAACCCTAACCCTAACCCTAACCCTAACCCTAACCCTAACCCTAACCCTAACCCTAACCCTAACCCTAACCCTAACCCTAACCCTAACCCTAACCCTAACCCTAACCCTAACCCTAACCCTAACCCTAACCCTAACCCTAACCCTAACCCTAACCCTAACCCTAACCCTAACCCTAACCCTAACCCTAACCCTAACCCTAACCCTAACCCTAACCCTAACCCTAACCCTAACCCTAACCCTAACCCTAACCCTAACCCTAACCCTAACCCTAACCCTAACCCTAACCCTAACCCTAACCCTAACCCTAACCCTAACCCTAACCCTAACCCTAACCCTAACCCTAACCCTAACCCTAACCCTAACCCTAACCCTAACCCTAACCCTAACCCTAACCCTAACCCTAACCCTAACCCTAACCCTAACCCTAACCCTAACCCTAACCCTAACCCTAACCCTAACCCTAACCCTAACCCTAACCCTAACCCTAACCCTAACCCTAACCCTAACCCTAACCCTAACCCTAACCCTAACCCTAACCCTAACCCTAACCCTAACCCTAACCCTAACCCTAACCCTAACCCTAACCCTAACCCTAACCCTAACCCTAACCCTAACCCTAACCCTAACCCTAACCCTAACCCTAACCCTAACCCTAACCCTAACCCTAACCCTAACCCTAACCCTAACCCTAACCCTAACCCTAACCCTAACCCTAACCCTAACCCTAACCCTAACCCTAACCCTAACCCTAACCCTAACCCTAACCCTAACCCTAACCCTAACCCTAACCCTAACCCTAACCCTAACCCTAACCCTAACCCTAACCCTAACCCTAACCCTAACCCTAACCCTAACCCTAACCCTAACCCTAACCCTAACCCTAACCCTAACCCTAACCCTAACCCTAACCCTAACCCTAACCCTAACCCTAACCCTAACCCTAACCCTAACCCTAACCCTAACCCTAACCCTAACCCTAACCCTAACCCTAACCCTAACCCTAACCCTAACCCTAACCCTAACCCTAACCCTAACCCTAACCCTAACCCTAACCCTAACCCTAACCCTAACCCTAACCCTAACCCTAACCCTAACCCTAACCCTAACCCTAACCCTAACCCTAACCCTAACCCTAACCCTAACCCTAACCCTAACCCTAACCCTAACCCTAACCCTAACCCTAACCCTAACCCTAACCCTAACCCTAACCCTAACCCTAACCCTAACCCTAACCCTAACCCTAACCCTAACCCTAACCCTAACCCTAACCCTAACCCTAACCCTAACCCTAACCCTAACCCTAACCCTAACCCTAACCCTAACCCTAACCCTAACCCTAACCCTAACCCTAACCCTAACCCTAACCCTAACCCTAACCCTAACCCTAACCCTAACCCTAACCCTAACCCTAACCCTAACCCTAACCCTAACCCTAACCCTAACCCTAACCCTAACCCTAACCCTAACCCTAACCCTAACCCTAACCCTAACCCTAACCCTAACCCTAACCCTAACCCTAACCCTAACCCTAACCCTAACCCTAACCCTAACCCTAACCCTAACCCTAACCCTAACCCTAACCCTAACCCTAACCCTAACCCTAACCCTAACCCTAACCCTAACCCTAACCCTAACCCTAACCCTAACCCTAACCCTAACCCTAACCCTAACCCTAACCCTAACCCTAACCCTAACCCTAACCCTAACCCTAACCCTAACCCTAACCCTAACCCTAACCCTAACCCTAACCCTAACCCTAACCCTAACCCTAACCCTAACCCTAACCCTAACCCTAACCCTAACCCTAACCCTAACCCTAACCCTAACCCTAACCCTAACCCTAACCCTAACCCTAACCCTAACCCTAACCCTAACCCTAACCCTAACCCTAACCCTAACCCTAACCCTAACCCTAACCCTAACCCTAACCCTAACCCTAACCCTAACCCTAACCCTAACCCTAACCCTAACCCTAACCCTAACCCTAACCCTAACCCTAACCCTAACCCTAACCCTAACCCTAACCCTAACCCTAACCCTAACCCTAACCCTAACCCTAACCCTAACCCTAACCCTAACCCTAACCCTAACCCTAACCCTAACCCTAACCCTAACCCTAACCCTAACCCTAACCCTAACCCTAACCCTAACCCTAACCCTAACCCTAACCCTAACCCTAACCCTAACCCTAACCCTAACCCTAACCCTAACCCTAACCCTAACCCTAACCCTAACCCTAACCCTAACCCTAACCCTAACCCTAACCCTAACCCTAACCCTAACCCTAACCCTAACCCTAACCCTAACCCTAACCCTAACCCTAACCCTAACCCTAACCCTAACCCTAACCCTAACCCTAACCCTAACCCTAACCCTAACCCTAACCCTAACCCTAACCCTAACCCTAACCCTAACCCTAACCCTAACCCTAACCCTAACCCTAACCCTAACCCTAACCCTAACCCTAACCCTAACCCTAACCCTAACCCTAACCCTAACCCTAACCCTAACCCTAACCCTAACCCTAACCCTAACCCTAACCCTAACCCTAACCCTAACCCTAACCCTAACCCTAACCCTAACCCTAACCCTAACCCTAACCCTAACCCTAACCCTAACCCTAACCCTAACCCTAACCCTAACCCTAACCCTAACCCTAACCCTAACCCTAACCCTAACCCTAACCCTAACCCTAACCCTAACCCTAACCCTAACCCTAACCCTAACCCTAACCCTAACCCTAACCCTAACCCTAACCCTAACCCTAACCCTAACCCTAACCCTAACCCTAACCCTAACCCTAACCCTAACCCTAACCCTAACCCTAACCCTAACCCTAACCCTAACCCTAACCCTAACCCTAACCCTAACCCTAACCCTAACCCTAACCCTAACCCTAACCCTAACCCTAACCCTAACCCTAACCCTAACCCTAACCCTAACCCTAACCCTAACCCTAACCCTAACCCTAACCCTAACCCTAACCCTAACCCTAACCCTAACCCTAACCCTAACCCTAACCCTAACCCTAACCCTAACCCTAACCCTAACCCTAACCCTAACCCTAACCCTAACCCTAACCCTAACCCTAACCCTAACCCTAACCCTAACCCTAACCCTAACCCTAACCCTAACCCTAACCCTAACCCTAACCCTAACCCTAACCCTAACCCTAACCCTAACCCTAACCCTAACCCTAACCCTAACCCTAACCCTAACCCTAACCCTAACCCTAACCCTAACCCTAACCCTAACCCTAACCCTAACCCTAACCCTAACCCTAACCCTAACCCTAACCCTAACCCTAACCCTAACCCTAACCCTAACCCTAACCCTAACCCTAACCCTAACCCTAACCCTAACCCTAACCCTAACCCTAACCCTAACCCTAACCCTAACCCTAACCCTAACCCTAACCCTAACCCTAACCCTAACCCTAACCCTAACCCTAACCCTAACACACCTAACCCTAACCCTAACCCTAACCCTAACCCTAACCCTAACCCTAACCCTAACCCTAACCCTAACCCTAACCCTAACCCTAACCCTAACCCTAACCCTAACCCTAACCCTAACCCTAACCCTAACCCTAACCCTAACCCTAACCCTAACCCTAACCCTAACCCTAACCCTAACCCTAACCCTAACCCTAACCCTAACCCTAACCCTAACCCTAACCCTAACCCTAACCCTAACCCTAACCCTAACCCTAACCCTAACCCTAACCCTAACCCTAACCCTAACCCTAACCCTAACCCTAACCCTAACCCTAACCCTAACCCTAACCCTAACCCTAACCCTAACCCTAACCCTAACCCTAACCCTAACCCTAACCCTAACCCTAACCCTAACCCTAACCCTAACCCTAACCCTAACCCTAACCCTAACCCTAACCCTAACCCTAACCCTAACCCTAACCCTAACCCTAACCCTAACCCTAACCCTAACCCTAACCCTAACCCTAACCCTAACCCTAACCCTAACCCTAACCCTAACCCTAACCCTAACCCTAACCCTAACCCTAACCCTAACCCTAACCCTAACCCTAACCCTAACCCTAACCCTAACCCTAACCCTAACCCTAACCCTAACCCTAACCCTAACCCTAACCCTAACCCTAACCCTAACCCTAACCCTAACCCTAACCCTAACCCTAACCCTAACCCTAACCCTAACCCTAACCCTAACCCTAACCCTAACCCTAACCCTAACCCTAACCCTAACCCTAACCCTAACCCTAACCCTAACCCTAACCCTAACCCTAACCCTAACCCTAACCCTAACCCTAACCCTAACCCTAACCCTAACCCTAACCCTAACCCTAACCCTAACCCTAACCCTAACCCTAACCCTAACCCTAACCCTAACCCTAACCCTAACCCTAACCCTAACCCTAACCCTAACCCTAACCCTAACCCTAACCCTAACCCTAACCCTAACCCTAACCCTAACCCTAACCCTAACCCTAACCCTAACCCTAACCCTAACCCTAACCCTAACCCTAACCCTAACCCTAACCCTAACCCTAACCCTAACCCTAACCCTAACCCTAACCCTAACCCTAACCCTAACCCTAACCCTAACCCTAACCCTAACCCTAACCCTAACCCTAACCCTAACCCTAACCCTAACCCTAACCCTAACCCTAACCCTAACCCTAACCCTAACCCTAACCCTAACCCTAACCCTAACCCTAACCCTAACCCTAACCCTAACCCTAACCCTAACCCTAACCCTAACCCTAACCCTAACCCTAACCCTAACCCTAACCCTAACCCTAACCCTAACCCTAACCCTAACCCTAACCCTAACCCTAACCCTAACCCTAACCCTAACCCTAACCCTAACCCTAACCCTAACCCTAACCCTAACCCTAACCCTAACCCTAACCCTAACCCTAACCCTAACCCTAACCCTAACCCTAACCCTAACCCTAACCCTAACCCTAACCCTAACCCTAACCCTAACCCTAACCCTAACCCTAACCCTAACCCTAACCCTAACCCTAACCCTAACCCTAACCCTAACCCTAACCCTAACCCTAACCCTAACCCTAACCCTAACCCTAACCCTAACCCTAACCCTAACCCTAACCCTAACCCTAACCCTAACCCTAACCCTAACCCTAACCCTAACCCTAACCCTAACCCTAACCCTAACCCTAACCCTAACCCTAACCCTAACCCTAACCCTAACCCTAACCCTAACCCTAACCCTAACCCTAACCCTAACCCTAACCCTAACCCTAACCCTAACCCTAACCCTAACCCTAACCCTAACCCTAACCCTAACCCTAACCCTAACCCTAACCCTAACCCTAACCCTAACCCTAACCCTAACCCTAACCCTAACCCTAACCCTAACCCTAACCCTAACCCTAACCCTAACCCTAACCCTAACCCTAACCCTAACCCTAACCCTAACCCTAACCCTAACCCTAACCCTAACCCTAACCCTAACCCTAACCCTAACCCTAACCCTAACCCTAACCCTAACCCTAACCCTAACCCTAACCCTAACCCTAACCCTAACCCTAACCCTAACCCTAACCCTAACCCTAACCCTAACCCTAACCCTAACCCTAACCCTAACCCTAACCCTAACCCTAACCCTAACCCTAACCCTAACCCTAACCCTAACCCTAACCCTAACCCTAACCCTAACCCTAACCCTAACCCTAACCCTAACCCTAACCCTAACCCTAACCCTAACCCTAACCCTAACCCTAACCCTAACCCTAACCCTAACCCTAACCCTAACCCTAACCCTAACCCTAACCCTAACCCTAACCCTAACCCTAACCCTAACCCTAACCCTAACCCTAACCCTAACCCTAACCCTAACCCTAACCCTAACCCTAACCCTAACCCTAACCCTAACCCTAACCCTAACCCTAACCCTAACCCTAACCCTAACCCTAACCCTAACCCTAACCCTAACCCTAACCCTAACCCTAACCCTAACCCTAACCCTAACCCTAACCCTAACCCTAACCCTAACCCTAACCCTAACCCTAACCCTAACCCTAACCCTAACCCTAACCCTAACCCTAACCCTAACCCTAACCCTAACCCTAACCCTAACCCTAACCCTAACCCTAACCCTAACCCTAACCCTAACCCTAACCCTAACCCTAACCCTAACCCTAACCCTAACCCTAACCCTAACCCTAACCCTAACCCTAACCCTAACCCTAACCCTAACCCTAACCCTAACCCTAACCCTAACCCTAACCCTAACCCTAACCCTAACCCTAACCCTAACCCTAACCCTAACCCTAACCCTAACCCTAACCCTAACCCTAACCCTAACCCTAACCCTAACCCTAACCCTAACCCTAACCCTAACCCTAACCCTAACCCTAACCCTAACCCTAACCCTAACCCTAACCCTAACCCTAACCCTAACCCTAACCCTAACCCTAACCCTAACCCTAACCCTAACCCTAACCCTAACCCTAACCCTAACCCTAACCCTAACCCTAACCCTAACCCTAACCCTAACCCTAACCCTAACCCTAACCCTAACCCTAACCCTAACCCTAACCCTAACCCTAACCCTAACCCTAACCCTAACCCTAACCCTAACCCTAACCCTAACCCTAACCCTAACCCTAACCCTAACCCTAACCCTAACCCTAACCCTAACCCTAACCCTAACCCTAACCCTAACCCTAACCCTAACCCTAACCCTAACCCTAACCCTAACCCTAACCCTAACCCTAACCCTAACCCTAACCCTAACCCTAACCCTAACCCTAACCCTAACCCTAACCCTAACCCTAACCCTAACCCTAACCCTAACCCTAACCCTAACCCTAACCCTAACCCTAACCCTAACCCTAACCCTAACCCTAACCCTAACCCTAACCCTAACCCTAACCCTAACCCTAACCCTAACCCTAACCCTAACCCTAACCCTAACCCTAACCCTAACCCTAACCCTAACCCTAACCCTAACCCTAACCCTAACCCTAACCCTAACCCTAACCCTAACCCTAACCCTAACCCTAACCCTAACCCTAACCCTAACCCTAACCCTAACCCTAACCCTAACCCTAACCCTAACCCTAACCCTAACCCTAACCCTAACCCTAACCCTAACCCTAACCCTAACCCTAACCCTAACCCTAACCCTAACCCTAACCCTAACCCTAACCCTAACCCTAACCCTAACCCTAACCCTAACCCTAACCCTAACCCTAACCCTAACCCTAACCCTAACCCTAACCCTAACCCTAACCCTAACCCTAACCCTAACCCTAACCCTAACCCTAACCCTAACCCTAACCCTAACCCTAACCCTAACCCTAACCCTAACCCTAACCCTAACCCTAACCCTAACCCTAACCCTAACCCTAACCCTAACCCTAACCCTAACCCTAACCCTAACCCTAACCCTAACCCTAACCCTAACCCTAACCCTAACCCTAACCCTAACCCTAACCCTAACCCTAACCCTAACCCTAACCCTAACCCTAACCCTAACCCTAACCCTAACCCTAACCCTAACCCTAACCCTAACCCTAACCCTAACCCTAACCCTAACCCTAACCCTAACCCTAACCCTAACCCTAACCCTAACCCTAACCCTAACCCTAACCCTAACCCTAACCCTAACCCTAACCCTAACCCTAACCCTAACCCTAACCCTAACCCTAACCCTAACCCTAACCCTAACCCTAACCCTAACCCTAACCCTAACCCTAACCCTAACCCTAACCCTAACCCTAACCCTAACCCTAACCCTAACCCTAACCCTAACCCTAACCCTAACCCTAACCCTAACCCTAACCCTAACCCTAACCCTAACCCTAACCCTAACCCTAACCCTAACCCTAACCCTAACCCTAACCCTAACCCTAACCCTAACCCTAACCCTAACCCTAACCCTAACCCTAACCCTAACCCTAACCCTAACCCTAACCCTAACCCTAACCCTAACCCTAAC
>NW_026948444.1:62500-68889 GCF_023053635.1 Elgaria multicarinata webbii | reverse complement strand
CCCTAACCCTAACCCTAACCCTAACCCTAACCCTAACCCTAACCCTAACCCTAACCCTAACCCTAACCCTAACCCTAACCCTAACCCTAACCCTAACCCTAACCCTAACCCTAACCCTAACCCTAACCCTAACCCTAACCCTAACCCTAACCCTAACCCTAACCCTAACCCTAACCCTAACCCTAACCCTAACCCTAACCCTAACCCTAACCCTAACCCTAACCCTAACCCTAACCCTAACCCTAACCCTAACCCTAACCCTAACCCTAACCCTAACCCTAACCCTAACCCTAACCCTAACCCTAACCCTAACCCTAACCCTAACCCTAACCCTAACCCTAACCCTAACCCTAACCCTAACCCTAACCCTAACCCTAACCCTAACCCTAACCCTAACCCTAACCCTAACCCTAACCCTAACCCTAACCCTAACCCTAACCCTAACCCTAACCCTAACCCTAACCCTAACCCTAACCCTAACCCTAACCCTAACCCTAACCCTAACCCTAACCCTAACCCTAACCCTAACCCTAACCCTAACCCTAACCCTAACCCTAACCCTAACCCTAACCCTAACCCTAACCCTAACCCTAACCCTAACCCTAACCCTAACCCTAACCCTAACCCTAACCCTAACCCTAACCCTAACCCTAACCCTAACCCTAACCCTAACCCTAACCCTAACCCTAACCCTAACCCTAACCCTAACCCTAACCCTAACCCTAACCCTAACCCTAACCCTAACCCTAACCCTAACCCTAACCCTAACCCTAACCCTAACCCTAACCCTAACCCTAACCCTAACCCTAACCCTAACCCTAACCCTAACCCTAACCCTAACCCTAACCCTAACCCTAACCCTAACCCTAACCCTAACCCTAACCCTAACCCTAACCCTAACCCTAACCCTAACCCTAACCCTAACCCTAACCCTAACCCTAACCCTAACCCTAACCCTAACCCTAACCCTAACCCTAACCCTAACCCTAACCCTAACCCTAACCCTAACCCTAACCCTAACCCTAACCCTAACCCTAACCCTAACCCTAACCCTAACCCTAACCCTAACCCTAACCCTAACCCTAACCCTAACCCTAACCCTAACCCTAACCCTAACCCTAACCCTAACCCTAACCCTAACCCTAACCCTAACCCTAACCCTAACCCTAACCCTAACCCTAACCCTAACCCTAACCCTAACCCTAACCCTAACCCTAACCCTAACCCTAACCCTAACCCTAACCCTAACCCTAACCCTAACCCTAACCCTAACCCTAACCCTAACCCTAACCCTAACCCTAACCCTAACCCTAACCCTAACCCTAACCCTAACCCTAACCCTAACCCTAACCCTAACCCTAACCCTAACCCTAACCCTAACCCTAACCCTAACCCTAACCCTAACCCTAACCCTAACCCTAACCCTAACCCTAACCCTAACCCTAACCCTAACCCTAACCCTAACCCTAACCCTAACCCTAACCCTAACCCTAACCCTAACCCTAACCCTAACCCTAACCCTAACCCTAACCCTAACCCTAACCCTAACCCTAACCCTAACCCTAACCCTAACCCTAACCCTAACCCTAACCCTAACCCTAACCCTAACCCTAACCCTAACCCTAACCCTAACCCTAACCCTAACCCTAACCCTAACCCTAACCCTAACCCTAACCCTAACCCTAACCCTAACCCTAACCCTAACCCTAACCCTAACCCTAACCCTAACCCTAACCCTAACCCTAACCCTAACCCTAACCCTAACCCTAACCCTAACCCTAACCCTAACCCTAACCCTAACCCTAACCCTAACCCTAACCCTAACCCTAACCCTAACCCTAACCCTAACCCTAACCCTAACCCTAACCCTAACCCTAACCCTAACCCTAACCCTAACCCTAACCCTAACCCTAACCCTAACCCTAACCCTAACCCTAACCCTAACCCTAACCCTAACCCTAACCCTAACCCTAACCCTAACCCTAACCCTAACCCTAACCCTAACCCTAACCCTAACCCTAACCCTAACCCTAACCCTAACCCTAACCCTAACCCTAACCCTAACCCTAACCCTAACCCTAACCCTAACCCTAACCCTAACCCTAACCCTAACCCTAACCCTAACCCTAACCCTAACCCTAACCCTAACCCTAACCCTAACCCTAACCCTAACCCTAACCCTAACCCTAACCCTAACCCTAACCCTAACCCTAACCCTAACCCTAACCCTAACCCTAACCCTAACCCTAACCCTAACCCTAACCCTAACCCTCAACCCTAACCCTAACCCTAACCCTAACCCTAACCCTAACCCTAACCCTAACCCTAACCCTAACCCTAACCCTAACCCTAACCCTAACCCTAACCCTAACCCTAACCCTAACCCTAACCCTAACCCTAACCCTAACCCTAACCCTAACCCTAACCCTAACCCTAACCCTAACCCTAACCCTAACCCTAACCCTAACCCTAACCCTAACCCTAACCCTAACCCTAACCCTAACCCTAACCCTAACCCTAACCCTAACCCTAACCCTAACCCTAACCCTAACCCTAACCCTAACCCTAACCCTAACCCTAACCCTAACCCTAACCCTAACCCTAACCCTAACCCTAACCCTAACCCTAACCCTAACCCTAACCCTAACCCTAACCCTAACCCTAACCCTAACCCTAACCCTAACCCTAACCCTAACCCTAACCCTAACCCTAACCCTAACCCTAACCCTAACCCTAACCCTAACCCTAACCCTAACCCTAACCCTAACCCTAACCCTAACCCTAACCCTAACCCTAACCCTAACCCTAACCCTAACCCTAACCCTAACCCTAACCCTAACCCTAACCCTAACCCTAACCCTAACCCTAACCCTAACCCTAACCCTAACCCTAACCCTAACCCTAACCCTAACCCTAACCCTAACCCTAACCCTAACCCTAACCCTAACCCTAACCCTAACCCTAACCCTAACCCTAACCCTAACCCTAACCCTAACCCTAACCCTAACCCTAACCCTAACCCTAACCCTAACCCTAACCCTAACCCTAACCCTAACCCTAACCCTAACCCTAACCCTAACCCTAACCCTAACCCTAACCCTAACCCTAACCCTAACCCTAACCCTAACCCTAACCCTAACCCTAACCCTAACCCTAACCCTAACCCTAACCCTAACCCTAACCCTAACCCTAACCCTAACCCTAACCCTAACCCTAACCCTAACCCTAACCCTAACCCTAACCCTAACCCTAACCCTAACCCTAACCCTAACCCTAACCCTAACCCTAACCCTAACCCTAACCCTAACCCTAACCCTAACCCTAACCCTAACCCTAACCCTAACCCTAACCCTAACCCTAACCCTAACCCTAACCCTAACCCTAACCCTAACCCTAACCCTAACCCTAACCCTAACCCTAACCCTAACCCTAACCCTAACCCTAACCCTAACCCTAACCCTAACCCTAACCCTAACCCTAACCCTAACCCTAACCCTAACCCTAACCCTAACCCTAACCCTAACCCTAACCCTAACCCTAACCCTAACCCTAACCCTAACCCTAACCCTAACCCTAACCCTAACCCTAACCCTAACCCTAACCCTAACCCTAACCCTAACCCTAACCCTAACCCTAACCCTAACCCTAACCCTAACCCTAACCCTAACCCTAACCCTAACCCTAACCCTAACCCTAACCCTAACCCTAACCCTAACCCTAACCCTAACCCTAACCCTAACCCTAACCCTAACCCTAACCCTAACCCTAACCCTAACCCTAACCCTAACCCTAACCCTAACCCTAACCCTAACCCTAACCCTAACCCTAACCCTAACCCTAACCCTAACCCTAACCCTAACCCTAACCCTAACCCTAACCCTAACCCTAACCCTAACCCTAACCCTAACCCTAACCCTAACCCTAACCCTAACCCTAACCCTAACCCTAACCCTAACCCTAACCCTAACCCTAACCCTAACCCTAACCCTAACCCTAACCCTAACCCTAACCCTAACCCTAACCCTAACCCTAACCCTAACCCTAACCCTAACCCTAACCCTAACCCTAACCCTAACCCTAACCCTAACCCTAACCCTAACCCTAACCCTAACCCTAACCCTAACCCTAACCCTAACCCTAACCCTAACCCTAACCCTAACCCTAACCCTAACCCTAACCCTAACCCTAACCCTAACCCTAACCCTAACCCTAACCCTAACCCTAACCCTAACCCTAACCCTAACCCTAACCCTAACCCTAACCCTAACCCTAACCCTAACCCTAACCCTAACCCTAACCCTAACCCTAACCCTAACCCTAACCCTAACCCTAACCCTAACCCTAACCCTAACCCTAACCCTAACCCTAACCCTAACCCTAACCCTAACCCTAACCCTAACCCTAACCCTAACCCTAACCCTAACCCTAACCCTAACCCTAACCCTAACCCTAACCCTAACCCTAACCCTAACCCTAACCCTAACCCTAACCCTAACCCTAACCCTAACCCTAACCCTAACCCTAACCCTAACCCTAACCCTAACCCTAACCCTAACCCTAACCCTAACCCTAACCCTAACCCTAACCCTAACCCTAACCCTAACCCTAACCCTAACCCTAACCCTAACCCTAACCCTAACCCTAACCCTAACCCTAACCCTAACCCTAACCCTAACCCTAACCCTAACCCTAACCCTAACCCTAACCCTAACCCTAACCCTAACCCTAACCCTAACCCTAACCCTAACCCTAACCCTAACCCTAACCCTAACCCTAACCCTAACCCTAACCCTAACCCTAACCCTAACCCTAACCCTAACCCTAACCCTAACCCTAACCCTAACCCTAACCCTAACCCTAACCCTAACCCTAACCCTAACCCTAACCCTAACCCTAACCCTAACCCTAACCCTAACCCTAACCCTAACCCTAACCCTAACCCTAACCCTAACCCTAACCCTAACCCTAACCCTAACCCTAACCCTAACCCTAACCCTAACCCTAACCCTAACCCTAACCCTAACCCTAACCCTAACCCTAACCCTAACCCTAACCCTAACCCTAACCCTAACCCTAACCCTAACCCTAACCCTAACCCTAACCCTAACCCTAACCCTAACCCTAACCCTAACCCTAACCCTAACCCTAACCCTAACCCTAACCCTAACCCTAACCCTAACCCTAACCCTAACCCTAACCCTAACCCTAACCCTAACCCTAACCCTAACCCTAACCCTAACCCTAACCCTAACCCTAACCCTAACCCTAACCCTAACCCTAACCCTAACCCTAACCCTAACCCTAACCCTAACCCTAACCCTAACCCTAACCCTAACCCTAACCCTAACCCTAACCCTAACCCTAACCCTAACCCTAACCCTAACCCTAACCCTAACCCTAACCCTAACCCTAACCCTAACCCTAACCCTAACCCTAACCCTAACCCTAACCCTAACCCTAACCCTAACCCTAACCCTAACCCTAACCCTAACCCTAACCCTAACCCTAACCCTAACCCTAACCCTAACCCTAACCCTAACCCTAACCCTAACCCTAACCCTAACCCTAACCCTAACCCTAACCCTAACCCTAACCCTAACCCTAACCCTAACCCTAACCCTAACCCTAACCCTAACCCTAACCCTAACCCTAACCCTAACCCTAACCCTAACCCTAACCCTAACCCTAACCCTAACCCTAACCCTAACCCTAACCCTAACCCTAACCCTAACCCTAACCCTAACCCTAACCCTAACCCTAACCCTAACCCTAACCCTAACCCTAACCCTAACCCTAACCCTAACCCTAACCCTAACCCTAACCCTAACCCTAACCCTAACCCTAACCCTAACCCTAACCCTAACCCTAACCCTAACCCTAACCCTAACCCTAACCCTAACCCTAACCCTAACCCTAACCCTAACCCTAACCCTAACCCTAACCCTAACCCTAACCCTAACCCTAACCCTAACCCTAACCCTAACCCTAACCCTAACCCTAACCCTAACCCTAACCCTAACCCTAACCCTAACCCTAACCCTAACCCTAACCCTAACCCTAACCCTAACCCTAACCCTAACCCTAACCCTAACCCTAACCCTAACCCTAACCCTAACCCTAACCCTAACCCTAACCCTAACCCTAACCCTAACCCTAACCCTAACCCTAACCCTAACCCTAACCCTAACCCTAACCCTAACCCTAACCCTAACCCTAACCCTAACCCTAACCCTAACCCTAACCCTAACCCTAACCCTAACCCTAACCCTAACCCTAACCCTAACCCTAACCCTAACCCTAACCCTAACCCTAACCCTAACCCTAACCCTAACCCTAACCCTAACCCTAACCCTAACCCTAACCCTAACCCTAACCCTAACCCTAACCCT
>NW_026948444.1:0-57500 GCF_023053635.1 Elgaria multicarinata webbii | reverse complement strand
CTAACCCTAACCCTAACCCTAACCCTAACCCTAACCCTAACCCTAACCCTAACCCTAACCCTAACCCTAACCCTAACCCTAACCCTAACCCTAACCCTAACCCTAACCCTAACCCTAACCCTAACCCTAACCCTAACCCTAACCCTAACCCTAACCCTAACCCTAACCCTAACCCTAACCCTAACCCTAACCCTAACCCTAACCCTAACCCTAACCCTAACCCTAACCCTAACCCTAACCCTAACCCTAACCCTAACCCTAACCCTAACCCTAACCCTAACCCTAACCCTAACCCTAACCCTAACCCTAACCCTAACCCTAACCCTAACCCTAACCCTAACCCTAACCCTAACCCTAACCCTAACCCTAACCCTAACCCTAACCCTAACCCTAACCCTAACCCTAACCCTAACCCTAACCCTAACCCTAACCCTAACCCTAACCCTAACCCTAACCCTAACCCTAACCCTAACCCTAACCCTAACCCTAACCCTAACCCTAACCCTAACCCTAACCCTAACCCTAACCCTAACCCTAACCCTAACCCTAACCCTAACCCTAACCCTAACCCTAACCCTAACCCTAACCCTAACCCTAACCCTAACCCTAACCCTAACCCTAACCCTAACCCTAACCCTAACCCTAACCCTAACCCTAACCCTAACCCTAACCCTAACCCTAACCCTAACCCTAACCCTAACCCTAACCCTAACCCTAACCCTAACCCTAACCCTAACCCTAACCCTAACCCTAACCCTAACCCTAACCCTAACCCTAACCCTAACCCTAACCCTAACCCTAACCCTAACCCTAACCCTAACCCTAACCCTAACCCTAACCCTAACCCTAACCCTAACCCTAACCCTAACCCTAACCCTAACCCTAACCCTAACCCTAACCCTAACCCTAACCCTAACCCTAACCCTAACCCTAACCCTAACCCTAACCCTAACCCTAACCCTAACCCTAACCCTAACCCTAACCCTAACCCTAACCCTAACCCTAACCCTAACCCTAACCCTAACCCTAACCCTAACCCTAACCCTAACCCTAACCCTAACCCTAACCCTAACCCTAACCCTAACCCTAACCCTAACCCTAACCCTAACCCTAACCCTAACCCTAACCCTAACCCTAACCCTAACCCTAACCCTAACCCTAACCCTAACCCTAACCCTAACCCTAACCCTAACCCTAACCCTAACCCTAACCCTAACCCTAACCCTAACCCTAACCCTAACCCTAACCCTAACCCTAACCCTAACCCTAACCCTAACCCTAACCCTAACCCTAACCCTAACCCTAACCCTAACCCTAACCCTAACCCTAACCCTAACCCTAACCCTAACCCTAACCCTAACCCTAACCCTAACCCTAACCCTAACCCTAACCCTAACCCTAACCCTAACCCTAACCCTAACCCTAACCCTAACCCTAACCCTAACCCTAACCCTAACCCTAACCCTAACCCTAACCCTAACCCTAACCCTAACCCTAACCCTAACCCTAACCCTAACCCTAACCCTAACCCTAACCCTAACCCTAACCCTAACCCTAACCCTAACCCTAACCCTAACCCTAACCCTAACCCTAACCCTAACCCTAACCCTAACCCTAACCCTAACCCTAACCCTAACCCTAACCCTAACCCTAACCCTAACCCTAACCCTAACCCTAACCCTAACCCTAACCCTAACCCTAACCCTAACCCTAACCCTAACCCTAACCCTAACCCTAACCCTAACCCTAACCCTAACCCTAACCCTAACCCTAACCCTAACCCTAACCCTAACCCTAACCCTAACCCTAACCCTAACCCTAACCCTAACCCTAACCCTAACCCTAACCCTAACCCTAACCCTAACCCTAACCCTAACCCTAACCCTAACCCTAACCCTAACCCTAACCCTAACCCTAACCCTAACCCTAACCCTAACCCTAACCCTAACCCTAACCCTAACCCTAACCCTAACCCTAACCCTAACCCTAACCCTAACCCTAACCCTAACCCTAACCCTAACCCTAACCCTAACCCTAACCCTAACCCTAACCCTAACCCTAACCCTAACCCTAACCCTAACCCTAACCCTAACCCTAACCCTAACCCTAACCCTAACCCTAACCCTAACCCTAACCCTAACCCTAACCCTAACCCTAACCCTAACCCTAACCCTAACCCTAACCCTAACCCTAACCCTAACCCTAACCCTAACCCTAACCCTAACCCTAACCCTAACCCTAACCCTAACCCTAACCCTAACCCTAACCCTAACCCTAACCCTAACCCTAACCCTAACCCTAACCCTAACCCTAACCCTAACCCTAACCCTAACCCTAACCCTAACCCTAACCCTAACCCTAACCCTAACCCTAACCCTAACCCTAACCCTAACCCTAACCCTAACCCTAACCCTAACCCTAACCCTAACCCTAACCCTAACCCTAACCCTAACCCTAACCCTAACCCTAACCCTAACCCTAACCCTAACCCTAACCCTAACCCTAACCCTAACCCTAACCCTAACCCTAACCCTAACCCTAACCCTAACCCTAACCCTAACCCTAACCCTAACCCTAACCCTAACCCTAACCCTAACCCTAACCCTAACCCTAACCCTAACCCTAACCCTAACCCTAACCCTAACCCTAACCCTAACCCTAACCCTAACCCTAACCCTAACCCTAACCCTAACCCTAACCCTAACCCTAACCCTAACCCTAACCCTAACCCTAACCCTAACCCTAACCCTAACCCTAACCCTAACCCTAACCCTAACCCTAACCCTAACCCTAACCCTAACCCTAACCCTAACCCTAACCCTAACCCTAACCCTAACCCTAACCCTAACCCTAACCCTAACCCTAACCCTAACCCTAACCCTAACCCTAACCCTAACCCTAACCCTAACCCTAACCCTAACCCTAACCCTAACCCTAACCCTAACCCTAACCCTAACCCTAACCCTAACCCTAACCCTAACCCTAACCCTAACCCTAACCCTAACCCTAACCCTAACCCTAACCCTAACCCTAACCCTAACCCTAACCCTAACCCTAACCCTAACCCTAACCCTAACCCTAACCCTAACCCTAACCCTAACCCTAACCCTAACCCTAACCCTAACCCTAACCCTAACCCTAACCCTAACCCTAACCCTAACCCTAACCCTAACCCTAACCCTAACCCTAACCCTAACCCTAACCCTAACCCTAACCCTAACCCTAACCCTAACCCTAACCCTAACCCTAACCCTAACCCTAACCCTAACCCTAACCCTAACCCTAACCCTAACCCTAACCCTAACCCTAACCCTAACCCTAACCCTAACCCTAACCCTAACCCTAACCCTAACCCTAACCCTAACCCTAACCCTAACCCTAACCCTAACCCTAACCCTAACCCTAACCCTAACCCTAACCCTAACCCTAACCCTAACCCTAACCCTAACCCTAACCCTAACCCTAACCCTAACCCTAACCCTAACCCTAACCCTAACCCTAACCCTAACCCTAACCCTAACCCTAACCCTAACCCTAACCCTAACCCTAACCCTAACCCTAACCCTAACCCTAACCCTAACCCTAACCCTAACCCTAACCCTAACCCTAACCCTAACCCTAACCCTAACCCTAACCCTAACCCTAACCCTAACCCTAACCCTAACCCTAACCCTAACCCTAACCCTAACCCTAACCCTAACCCTAACCCTAACCCTAACCCTAACCCTAACCCTAACCCTAACCCTAACCCTAACCCTAACCCTAACCCTAACCCTAACCCTAACCCTAACCCTAACCCTAACCCTAACCCTAACCCTAACCCTAACCCTAACCCTAACCCTAACCCTAACCCTAACCCTAACCCTAACCCTAACCCTAACCCTAACCCTAACCCTAACCCTAACCCTAACCCTAACCCTAACCCTAACCCTAACCCTAACCCTAACCCTAACCCTAACCCTAACCCTAACCCTAACCCTAACCCTAACCCTAACCCTAACCCTAACCCTAACCCTAACCCTAACCCTAACCCTAACCCTAACCCTAACCCTAACCCTAACCCTAACCCTAACCCTAACCCTAACCCTAACCCTAACCCTAACCCTAACCCTAACCCTAACCCTAACCCTAACCCTAACCCTAACCCTAACCCTAACCCTAACCCTAACCCTAACCCTAACCCTAACCCTAACCCTAACCCTAACCCTAACCCTAACCCTAACCCTAACCCTAACCCTAACCCTAACCCTAACCCTAACCCTAACCCTAACCCTAACCCTAACCCTAACCCTAACCCTAACCCTAACCCTAACCCTAACCCTAACCCTAACCCTAACCCTAACCCTAACCCTAACCCTAACCCTAACCCTAACCCTAACCCTAACCCTAACCCTAACCCTAACCCTAACCCTAACCCTAACCCTAACCCTAACCCTAACCCTAACCCTAACCCTAACCCTAACCCTAACCCTAACCCTAACCCTAACCCTAACCCTAACCCTAACCCTAACCCTAACCCTAACCCTAACCCTAACCCTAACCCTAACCCTAACCCTAACCCGAACCCTAACCCTAACCCTAACCCTAACCCTAACCCTAACCCTAACCCTAACCCTAACCCTAACCCTAACCCTAACCCTAACCCTAACCCTAACCCTAACCCTAACCCTAACCCTAACCCTAAACCTAACCCGGAACCTAACCCGGAACCTAACCCGGAACCTAACCCGGAACCTAACCCGGAACCTAACCCGGAACCTAACCCGGAACCTAACCCGGAACCTAACCCTAACCCTAACCCGGAACCTAACCCTAACCCTAACCCGGAACCTAACCCTAACCCGGAACCTAACCCGGAACCTAACCCGGAACCTAACCCGGAACCTAACCCGGAACCTAACCCGGAACCTAACCCGGAACCTAACCCGGAACCTAACCCGGAACCTAACCCGGAACCTAACCCGGAACCTAACCCGGAACCTAACCCGGAACCTAACCCTAACCCTAACCCGGAACCTAACCCTAACCCGGAACCTAACCCTAACCCGGAACCTAACCCTAACCCGGAACCTAACCCTAACCCGGAACCTAACCCTAACCCGGAACCTAACCCGGAACCTAACCCTAACCCGGAACCTAACCCTAACCCGGAACCTAACCCTAACCCGGAACCTAACCCGGAACCTAACCCTAACCCGGAACCTAACCCTAACCCTAACCCTAACCCGGAACCTAACCCTAACCCGGACCCTAACCCTAACCCGGAACCTAACCCTAACCCTAACCCGGAACCTAACCCTAACCCTAACCCGGAACCTAACCCTAACCCGGAACCTAACCCTAACCCGGAACCTAACCCTAACCCTAACCCGGAACCTAACCCTAACCCTAACCCGGAACCTAACCCTAACCCGGAACCTAACCCTAACCCGGAACCTAACCCTAACCCGGAACCTAACCCTAACCCGGAACCTAACCCGGAACCTAACCCGGAACCTAACCCGGAACCTAACCCGGAACCTAACCCGGAACCTAACCCGGAACCTAACCCGGAACCTAACCCGGAACCTAACCCGGAACCTAACCCGGAACCTAACCCTAACCCGGAACCTAACCCTAACCCTAACCCGGAACCTAACCCTAACCCGGAACCTAACCCTAACCCGGAACCTAACCTGGAACCTAACCCGGAACCTAACCCGGAACCTAACCCTAACCCGGAACCTAACCCGGAACCTAACCCGGAACCTAACCCGGAACCTAACCCTAACCTGGAACCTAACCCTAACCCTAAACCTAACCCAACCCCTAACCCCTAACCCCGACCCCGACCCCAACCCGACCCCCAAACCCGACCCCTGACCCAACCCTCAACCCTCAAACCCAAACCCCAACCCCCAAAATCCAAACACCAAACCCAAACCCAAACCCTAAACCCAAACCCTAAACCCCAAACCCCAAAACCTAAACCCTAAACCCTAAAAAAGCCACAATACCCTCTCCTGACTTTTATTGTTAAAAGGGTGCCATACCATTTGTGGGAAAGCAGATGGAGAGCGTATCATCAGGTTTTAAATGTAAACGCAGCTAAGCCGTGGTTTAAAGAAATTGAACAACTTTGTCCAAGGCTTGAATGTAGGAAAGGAGTCACTTTTGCTGACCGTCCCTGTAAAGAAACAGTAGAGCATTTTGTAAAACAATGTCCATCAGCTAGGAGAACATGGGAACAATTATCGGTGGTGCTACAATGGCCTTCCCTAAAGGATCAACATTGGGAGACTATAGTGTCTGGCCTCCCCCCTCCAAATGCAATCAAGGGCCCATTAAAACTCAGCTCAAAAAAGAGAGGGGTAGTATGGTGGAATGTACCATGGACGACAATAAGATTAATTAAACTTATGGTTATCCTCGCCTTATCTGTACAAAGAACAAAAAAGTCAGAACAAACTATACAACACACAGTAGGATTTATTATAAATAAAATAGATACTTTAGCCATGGTAGAACGAGAAAGAATGAGTAGCACACAGTGGCAAAAATTCTGGCCCTGGAAAAAAAGGACAACACCAGGGATCTCATGATTCAATAAAAGTGAAAATACCCAATAAAAGGAAATTAAAGTTAATAAAGGTTGGTTTTCAGTTTAACACATTGTAGTTTGTATACATAACGTAAAAGTTAAACAAATGCTTTATGCATAATTTTGTAGAAATTATTGCATGTGAAATGTATATGCTTTGTACATGTTTTTGTATAATTTTTGTAATATGATTTGGTAGTATATTTTAAAATAAAAAAAATTATCTCCCCCCCCCAAATATATCTTAACCCCTAACCCTGGCCTTGCCTGTTTTTGGTCCCAAACATCACGGATCATCAAGTTCTACCCACCACCAACACAGGCATGGGCCTAGCTGGGGCCCCATGTCATTACATCAAATCAGAAGAAATCAGAAAGGCCTTGAACCTGACCCTTGGTTTCAGGGTACAGCCATCATCAGCCCACTGCCATGACAAGCACCTGGCAGATGCCACTTGGGATTGCAGACCGTGCAAGGCGCTCGCCCTGCAGGTTCTCCAAGCCCTGCTTGGCTGGGCCAGCTGAGTGCTTGGCAAAATACATTGGTTTTATTCTGCACCCACCTGTACTCCTGAAACCTAACCCGGAACCTAACCCTAACACTAACCCGGAACCTAACCCTAACCCGGAACCTAACCCGGAACCTAACACGGAACCGAACCCGGAACCGAACCCGGAACCTAACCCGGAACCGAACCTGAAACCGAACCCGGAACCTAACCCTAACCCGGAACCTAACCCGGAACCTAACACGGAACCTAACCCGGAACCGAACCCGGAACCGAACCCGGAACCTAACCCTAACCCGGAACCTAACCTGGAACCTAACCCGGAACCTAACCCGGAACCTAACCCTAACCCGGAACCTAACCCGGAACCTAACCCGGAACCTAACCCGGAACCTAACCCTAACCTGGAACCTAACCCTAACCCTAAACCTAACCCAACCCCTAACCCCTAACCCCGACCCCGACCCCAACCCCGACCCCCGAACCCGACCCCTGACCCCCGACCCCCGACCCCCGACCCCCAACCCCAACCCCCAACCCCCAACCCCCAACCCAACCCTCAACCCTCAAACCCAAACCCAAACCCCCAAAATCCAAACACCAAACCCAAACCCAAACCCTAAACCCAAACCCTAAACCCCAAACCCCAAAACCTAAACCCTAAATCCTAAAAAAGCCACAATACCCTCTCCTGACTTTTATTGTTAAAAGGGTGCCATACCATTTGTGGGAAAGCAGATGGAGAGCGTATCATCAGGTTTTAAATGTAAACGCAGCTAAGCCGTGGTTTAAAGAAATTGAACAACTTTGTCCAAGGCTTGAATGCAGGAAAGGAGTCACTTTTGCTGACCGTCCCTGTAAAGAAACAGTAGAGCATTTTGTAAAACAATGTCCATCAGCTAGGAGAACATGGGAACAATTATCGGTGGTGCTACAATGGCCTTCCCTAAAGGATCAACATTGGGAGACTATAGTTTCTGGCCCCCCCCCCTCCAAATGCAATCAAGGGCCCATTAAAACTCAGCTCAAAAAAGAGAGGGGTAGTATGGTGGAATGTACCATGGACGACAATAAGATTAATTAAACTTATGGTTATCCTCACCTTATCTGTACAAAGAACAAAAAAGTCAGAACAAACTATACAACACACAGTAGGACTTATTATAAATAAAATAGATACTTTAGCCATGGTAGAACGAGAAAGAATGAGTAGCACACAGTGGCAAAAATTCTGGCCCTGGAAAAAAAGGACAACACCAGGGATCTCATGATTCAATAAAAGTGAAAATACCCAATAAAAGGAAATTAAAGTTAATAAAGGTTGGTTTTCAGTTTAACACATTGTAGTTTGTATACATAACGTAAAAGTTAAACAAATGCTTTATGCATAATTTTGTAGAAATTATTGCATGTGAAATGTATATGCTTTGTACATGTTTTTGTATAATTTTTGTAATATGATTTGGTAGTATATTTTAAAATAAAAAAAATTATCTCCCCCCCCCCAAATATATCTTAACCCCTAACCCTGGCCTTGCCTGTTTTTGGTCCCAAACATCACGGATCATCAAGTTCTACCCACCACCAACACAGGCATGGGCCTAGCTGGGGCCCCATGTCATTACATAAAATCAGAAGAAATCAGAAAGGCCTTGAACCTGACCCTTGGTTTCAGGGTACAGCCATCATCAGCCCACTGCCATGACAAGCACCTGGCAGATGCCACTTGGGATTGCAGACCGTGCAAGGCGCTCGCCCTGCAGGTTCTCCAAGCCCTGCTTGGCTGGGCCAGCTGAGTGCTTGGCAAAATACATTGGTTTTATTCTGCACCCACCTGTACTCCTGAAACCTAACCCGGAACCTAACCCTAACACTAACCCGGAACCTAACCCTAACCCGGAACCTAACCCGGAACCTAACACGGAACCGAACCCGGAACCGAACCCGGAACCTAACCCGGAACCGAACCTGAAACCGAACCCGGAACCTAACCCTAACCCGGAACCTAACCCGGAACCTAACACGGAACCTAACCCGGAACCGAACCCGGAACCGAACCCGGAACCTAACCCTAACCCGGAACCTAACCTGGAACCTAACCCGGAACCTAACCCGGAACCTAACCCTAACCCGGAACCTAACCCGGAACCTAACCCGGAACCTAACCCGGAACCTAACCCTAACCTGGAACCTAACCCTAACCCTAAACCTAACCCAACCCCTAACCCCTAACCCCGACCCCGACCCCAACCCCGACCCCCGAACCCGACCCCTGACCCCCGACCCCCGACCCCCCGACCCCCAACCCCAACCCCCAACCCCCAACCCCCAACCCAACCCTCAACCCTCAAACCCAAACCCCAACCCCCAAAATCCAAACACCAAACCCAAACCCAAACCCTAAACCCAAACCCTAAACCCCAAACCCCAAAACCTAAACCCTAAATCCTAAAAAAGCCACAATACCCTCTCCTGACTTTTATTGTTAAAAGGGTGCCATACCATTTGTGGGAAAGCAGATGGAGAGCGTATCATCAGGTTTTAAATGTAAACGCAGCTAAGCCGTGGTTTAAAGAAATTGAACAACTTTGTCCAAGGCTTGAATGCAGGAAAGGAGTCACTTTTGCTGACCGTCCCTGTAAAGAAACAGTAGAGCATTTTGTAAAACAATGTCCATCAGCTAGGAGAACATGGGAACAATTATCGGTGGTGCTACAATGGCCTTCCCTAAAGGATCAACATTGGGAGACTATAGTGTCTGGCCTCCCCCCTCCAAATGCAATCAAGGGCCCATTAAAACTCAGCTCAAAAAAGAGAGGGGTAGTATGATGGAATGTACCATGGACGACAATAAGATTAATTAAACTTATGGTTATCCTCACCTTATCTGTACAAAGAACAAAAAAGTCAGAACAAACTATACAACACACAGTAGGACTTATTATAAATAAAATAGATACTTTAGCCATGGTAGAACGAGAAAGAATGAGTAGCACACAGTGGCAAAAATTCTGGCCCTGGAAAAAAAGGACAACACCAGGGATCTCATGATTCAATAAAAGTGAAAATACCCAATAAAAGGAAATTAAAGTTAATAAAGGTTGGTTTTCAGTTTAACACATTGTAGTTTGTATACATAACGTAAAAGTTAAACAAATGCTTTATGCATAATTTTGTAGAAATTATTGCATGTGAAATGTATATGCTTTGTACATGTTTTTGTATAATTTTTGTAATATGATTTGGTAGTATATTTTAAAATAAAAAAAATTATCTCCCCCCCCAAATATATCTTAACCCCTAACCCTGGCCTTGCCTGTTTTTGGTCCCAAACATCACGGATCATCAAGTTCTACCCACCACCAACACAGGCATGGGCCTAGCTGGGGCCCCATGTCATTACATCAAATCAGAAGAAATCAGAAAGGCCTTGAACCTGACCCTTGGTTTCAGGGTACAGCCATCATCAGCCCACTGCCATGACAAGCACCTGGCAGATGCCACTTGGGATTGCAGACCGTGCAAGGCGCTCGCCCTGCAGGTTCTCCAAGCCCTGCTTGGCTGGGCCAGCTGAGTGCTTGGCAAAATACATTGGTTTTATTCTGCACCCACCTGTACTCCTGAAACCTAACCCGGAACCTAACCCTAACACTAACCCGGAACCTAACCCTAACCCGGAACCTAACCCGGAACCTAACACGGAACCGAACCCGGAACCGAACCCGGAACCTAACCCGGAACCGAACCTGAAACCGAACCCGGAACCTAACCCTAACCCGGAACCTAACCCGGAACCTAACACGGAACCTAACCCGGAACCGAACCCGGAACCGAACCCGGAACCTAACCCTAACCCGGAACCTAACCTGGAACCTAACCCGGAACCTAACCCGGAACCTAACCCTAACCCGGAACCTAACCCGGAACCTAACCCGGAACCTAACCCGGAACCTAACCCTAACCTGGAACCTAACCCTAACCCTAAACCTAACCCAACCCCTAACCCCTAACCCCGACCCCGACCCCAACCCCGACCCCCGAACCCGACCCCTGACCCCCGACCCCCGACCCCCGACCCCCAACCCCAACCCCCAACCCCCAACCCCCAACCCAACCCTCAACCCTCAAACCCAAACCCAAACCCCCAAAATCCAAACACCAAACCCAAACCCAAACCCTAAACCCAAACCCTAAACCCCAAACCCCAAAACCTAAACCCTAAATCCTAAAAAAGCCACAATACCCTCTCCTGACTTTTATTGTTAAAAGGGTGCCATACCATTTGTGGGAAAGCAGATGGAGAGCGTATCATCAGGTTTTAAATGTAAACGCAGCTAAGCCGTGGTTTAAAGAAATTGAACAACTTTGTCCAAGGCTTGAATGCAGGAAAGGAGTCACTTTTGCTGACCGTCCCTGTAAAGAAACAGTAGAGCATTTTGTAAAACAATGTCCATCAGCTAGGAGAACATGGGAACAATTATCGGTGGTGCTACAATGGCCTTCCCTAAAGGATCAACATTGGGAGACTATAGTTTCTGGCCCCCCCCCTCCAAATGCAATCAAGGGCCCATTAAAACTCAGCTCAAAAAAGAGAGGGGTAGTATGGTGGAATGTACCATGGACGACAATAAGATTAATTAAACTTATGGTTATCCTCACCTTATCTGTACAAAGAACAAAAAAGTCAGAACAAACTATACAACACACAGTAGGACTTATTATAAATAAAATAGATACTTTAGCCATGGTAGAACGAGAAAGAATGAGTAGCACACAGTGGCAAAAATTCTGGCCCTGGAAAAAAAGGACAACACCAGGGATCTCATGATTCAATAAAAGTGAAAATACCCAATAAAAGGAAATTAAAGTTAATAAAGGTTGGTTTTCAGTTTAACACATTGTAGTTTGTATACATAACGTAAAAGTTAAACAAATGCTTTATGCATAATTTTGTAGAAATTATTGCATGTGAAATGTATATGCTTTGTACATGTTTTTGTATAATTTTTGTAATATGATTTGGTAGTATATTTTAAAATAAAAAAAATTATCTCCCCCCCCCAAATATATCTTAACCCCTAACCCTGGCCTTGCCTGTTTTTGGTCCCAAACATCACGGATCATCAAGTTCTACCCACCACCAACACAGGCATGGGCCTAGCTGGGGCCCCATGTCATTACATCAAATCAGAAGAAATCAGAAAGGCCTTGAACCTGACCCTTGGTTTCAGGGTACAGCCATCATCAGCCCACTGCCATGACAAGCACCTGGCAGATGCCACTTGGGATTGCAGACCGTGCAAGGCGCTCGCCCTGCAGGTTCTCCAAGCCCTGCTTGGCTGGGCCAGCTGAGTGCTTGGCAAAATACATTGGTTTTATTCTGCACCCACCTGTACTCCTGAAACCTAACCCGGAACCTAACCCTAACACTAACCCGGAACCTAACCCTAACCCGGAACCTAACCCGGAACCTAACACGGAACCGAACCCGGAACCGAACCCGGAACCTAACCCGGAACCGAACCTGAAACCGAACCCGGAACCTAACCCTAACCCGGAACCTAACCCGGAACCTAACACGGAACCTAACCCGGAACCGAACCCGGAACCGAACCCGGAACCTAACCCTAACCCGGAACCTAACCTGGAACCTAACCCGGAACCTAACCCGGAACCTAACCCTAACCCGGAACCTAACCCGGAACCTAACCCGGAACCTAACCCGGAACCTAACCCTAACCTGGAACCTAACCCTAACCCTAAACCTAACCCAACCCCTAACCCCTAACCCCGACCCCGACCCCAACCCCGACCCCCGAACCCGACCCCTGACCCCCGACCCCCGACCCCCGACCCCCAACCCCAACCCCCAACCCCCAACCCCCAACCCAACCCTCAACCCTCAAACCCAAACCCCAACCCCCAAAATCCAAACACCAAACCCAAACCCAAACCCTAAACCCAAACCCTAAACCCCAAACCCCAAAACCTAAACCCTAAATCCTAAAAAAGCCACAATACCCTCTCCTGACTTTTATTGTTAAAAGGGTGCCATACCATTTGTGGGAAAGCAGATGGAGAGCGTATCATCAGGTTTTAAATGTAAACGCAGCTAAGCCGTGGTTTAAAGAAATTGAACAACTTTGTCCAAGGCTTGAATGCAGGAAAGGAGTCACTTTTGCTGACCGTCCCTGTAAAGAAACAGTAGAGCATTTTGTAAAACAATGTCCATCAGCTAGGAGAACATGGGAACAATTATCGGTGGTGCTACAATGGCCTTCCCTAAAGGATCAACATTGGGAGACTATAGTGTCTGGCCTCCCCCCTCCAAATGCAATCAAGGGCCCATTAAAACTCAGCTCAAAAAAGAGAGGGGTAGTATGGTGGAATGTACCATGGACGACAATAAGATTAATTAAACTTATGGTTATCCTCACCTTATCTGTACAAAGAACAAAAAAGTCAGAACAAACTATACAACACACAGTAGGACTTATTATAAATAAAATAGATACTTTAGCCATGGTAGAACGAGAAAGAATGAGTAGCACACAGTGGCAAAAATTCTGGCCCTGGAAAAAAAGGACAACACCAGGGATCTCATGATTCAATAAAAGTGAAAATACCCAATAAAAGGAAATTAAAGTTAATAAAGCTTGGTTTTCAGTTTAACACATTGTAGTTTGTATACATAACGTAAAAGTTAAACAAATGCTTTATGCATAATTTTGTAGAAATTATTGCATGTGAAATGTATATGCTTTGTACATGTTTTTGTATAATTTTTGTAATATGATTTGGTAGTATATTTTAAAATAAAAAAAATTATCTCCCCCCCCCAAATATATCTTAACCCCTAACCCTGGCCTTGCCTGTTTTTGGTCCCAAACATCACGGATCATCAAGTTCTACCCACCACCAACACAGGCATGGGCCTAGCTGGGGCCCCATGTCATTACATCAAATCAGAAGAAATCAGAAAGGCCTTGAACCTGACCCTTGGTTTCAGGGTACAGCCATCATCAGCCCACTGCCATGACAAGCACCTGGCAGATGCCACTTGGGATTGCAGAACGTGCAAGGCGCTCGCCCTGCAGGTTCTCCAAGCCCTGCTTGGCTGGGCCAGCTGAGTGCTTGGCAAAATACATTGGTTTTATTCTGCACCCACCTGTACTCCTGAAACCTAACCCGGAACCTAACCATAACACTAACCCGGAACCTAACCCTAACCCGGAACCTAACCCGGAACCTAACCCGGAACCGAACCCGGAACCGAACCCGGAACCTAACCCGGAACCGAACCTGGAACCGAACCCGGAACCTAACCCTAACCCGGAACCTATCCCGGAACCTAACCCGGAACCGAACCCGGAACCTAACACGGAACCGAACCCGGAACCTAACCCTAACCCGGAACCTAACCTGGAACCTAACCCGGAACCTAACCCGGAACCTAACCCTAACCCGGATCCTAACCCGGAACCTAACCCGGAACCTAACCCGGAACCTAACCCGGAACCTAACCCTAACCTGGAACCTAACCCTAACCCTAAACCTAAACCAACCCCTAACCCCTAACCCCGACCCCGACCCCAACCCCGACCCCCGAACCCGACCCCTGACCCCCGACCCCCGACCCCCGACCCCCAACCCCAACCCCCAACCCCCAACCCCCAACCCAACCCTCAACCCTCAAACCCAAACCCCAACCCCCAAAATCCAAACACCAAACCCAAACCCAAACTCTAAACCCAAACCCTAAACCCCAAACCCCAAAACCTAAACCCTAAACCCTAAAAAAGCCACAATACCCTCTCCTGACTTTTATTGTTAAAAGGGTGCCATACCATTTGTGGGAAAGCAGATGGAGAGCGTATCATCAGGTTTTAAATGTAAACGCAGCTAAGCCGTGGTTTAAAGAAATTGAATAACTTTGTCCAAGGCTTGAATGCAGGAAAGGAGTCACTTTTGCTGACCGTCCCTGTAAAGAAACAGTAGAGCATTTTGTAAAACAATGTCCATCAGCTAGGAGAACATGGGAACAATTATCGGTGGTGCTACAATGGCCTTCCCTAAAGGATCAACATTGGGAGACTATAGTGTCTGGCCTCCCCCCTCCAAATGCAATCAAGGGCCCATTAAAACTCAGCTCAAAAAAGAGAGGGGTAGTATGGTGGAATGTACCATGGACGACAATAAGTAATTAAACTTATGGTTATCCTCGCCTTATCTGTACAAAGAACAAAAAAGTCAGAACAAACTATACAACACACAGTAGGATTTGTTATAAATAAAATAGATACTTTAGCCATGGTAGAACGAGAAAGAATGAGTAGCACACAGTGGCAAAAATTCTGGCCCTGGAAAAAAAGGACAACACCAGGGATCTCATGATTCAATAAAAGTGAAAATACCCAATAAAAGGAAATTAAAGTTAATAAATTGGTTTTCAGTTTAACACATTGTAGTTTGTATACATAACGTAAAAGTTAAACAAATGCTTTATGCATAATTTTGTAGAAATTATTGCATGTGAAATGTATATGCTTTGTACATGTTTTTGTATAATTTTTGTAATATGATTTGGTAGTATATTTTAAAATAAAAAAAATTATCTCCCCCCCCCAAATATATCTTAACCCCTAACCCTGGCCTTGCCTGTTTTTGGTCCCAAACATCACGGATCATCAAGTTCTACCCACCACCAACACAGGCATGGGCCTAGCTGGGGCCCCATGTCATTACATCAAATCAGAAGAAATCAGAAAGGCCTTGAACCTGACCCTTGGTTTCAGGGTACAGCCATCATCAGCCCACTGCCATGACAAGCACCTGGCAGATGCCACTTGGGATTGCAGACCGTGCAAGGCGCTCGCCCTGCAGGTTCTCCAAGCCCTGCTTGGCTGGGCCAGCTGAGTGCTTGGCAAAATACATTGGTTTTATTCTGCACCCACCTGTACTCCTGAAACCTAACCCGGAACCTAACCCTAACACTAACCCGGAACCTAACCCTAACCCGGAACCTAACCCGGAACCTAACCCAGAACCTAACCCGGAACCGAACCCGGAACCGAACCCGGAACCTAACCCTAACCCGGAACCTAACCCGGAACCTAACACGGAACCTAACCCGGAACCGAACCCGGAACCTAACCCTAACCCGGAACCTAACCTGGAACCTAACCCGGAACCTAACCCGGAACCTAACCCTAACCCGGAACCTAACCCGGAACCTAACCCGGAACCTAACCCTAACCTGGAACCTAACCCTAACCCTAAACCTAACCCAACCCCTAACCCCTAACCCCGACCCCGACCCCAACCCCGACCCCCGACCCCGACCCCTGACCCCCAACCCCCAACCCCCAACCCCCAACCCAACCCTCAACCCTCAAACCCAAACCCCAACCCCCAAAATCCAAACACCAAACCCAAACCCAAACCCTAAACCCAAACCCTAAACCCCAAACCCCAAAACCTAAACCCTAAACCCTAAAAAAGCCACAATACCCTCTCCTGACTTTTATTGTTAAAAGGGTGCCATACCATTTGTGGGAAAGCAGATGGAGAGCGTATCATCAGGTTTTAAATGTAAACGCAGCTAAGCCGTGGTTTAAAGAAATTGAACAACTTTGTCCAAGGCTTGAATGCAGGAAAGGAGTCACTTTTGCTGACCGTCCCTGTAAAGAAACAGTAGAGCATTTTGTAAAACAATGTCCATCAGCTAGGAGAACATGGGAACAATTATCGGTGGTGCTGCAATGGCCTTCCCTAAAGGATCAACATTGGGAGACTATAGTGTCTGGCCTCCCCCCTCCAAATGCAATCAAGGGCCCATTAAAACTCAGCTCAAAAAAGAGAGGGGTAGTATGGTGGAATGTACCATGGACGACAATAAGTAATTAAACTTATGGTTATCCTCGCCTTATCTGTACAAAGAACAAAAAAGTCAGAACAAAATGTACAACACACAGTAGGATTTATTATAAATAAAATAGATACTTTAGCCATGGTAGAACGAGAAAGAATGAGTAGCACACAGTGGCAAAAATTCTGGCCCTGGAAAAAAAGGACAACACCAGGGATCTCATGATTCAATAAAAGTGAAAATACCCAATAAAAGGAAATTAAAGTTAATAAAGGTTGGTTTTCAGTTTAACACATTGTAGTTTGTATACATAACGTAAAAGTTAAACAAATGCTTTATGCATAATTTTGTAGAAATTATTGCATGTGAAATGTATATGCTTTGTACATGTTTTTGTATAATTTTTGTAATATGATTTGGTAGTATATTTTAAAATAAAAAAAATTATCTCCCCCCCCCCAAATATATCTTAACCCCTAACCCTGGCCTTGCCTGTTTTTGGTCCCAAACATCACGGATCATCAAGTTCTACCCACCACCAACACAGGCATGGGCCTAGCTGGGGCCCCATGTCATTACATCAAATCAGAAGAAATCAGAAAGGCCTTGAACCTGACCCTTGGTTTCAGGGTACAGCCATCATCAGCCCACTGCCATGACAAGCAACTGGCAGATGCCACTTGGGATTGCAGACCGTGCAAGGCGCTCGCCCTGCAGGTTCTCCAAGCCCTGCTTGGCTGGGCCAGCTGAGTGCTTGGCAAAATACATTGGTTTTATTCTGCACCCACCTGTACTCCTGAAACCTAACCCGGAACCTAACCCTAACACTAACCTGGAACCTAACCCTAACCCGGAACCTAACCCGGAACCTAACCTGGAACCTAACCCGGAACCGAACCCGGAACCGAACCCGGAACCTAACCCTAACCCGGAACCTAACCCGGAACCTAACACGGAACCAAACCCGGAACCGAACCCGGAACCGAACCCGGAACCTAACCCTAACCCGGAACCTAACCTGGAACCTAACCCGGAACCTAACCCGGAACCTAACCCTGACCCGGAACCTAACCCGGAACCTAACCCGGAACCTAACCCGGAACCTAACCCTAACCTGGAACCTAACCCTAACCCTAACCCTAACCCAACCCCTAACCCCTAACCCCGACCCCGACCCCAACCCGACCCCCGAACCCGACCCCTGACCCCCGACCCCCGACCCCCGACCCCCAACCCCAACCCCCAACCCACAACCCACAACCCAACCCTCAACCCTCAAACCCAAACCCCAACCCCCAAAATCCAAACACCAAACCCAAACCCTAAACCCAAACCCTAAACCCTAAAAAAGCCACAATACCCTCTCCTGACTTTTATTGTTAAAAGGGTGCCATACCATTTGTGGGAAAGCAGATGGAGAGCGTATCATCAGGTTTTAAATGTAAACGCAGCTAAGCCGTGGTTTAAAGAAATTGAACAACTTTGTCCAAGGCTTGAATGCAGGAAAGGAGTCACTTTTGCTGACCGTCCCTGTAAAGAAACAGTAGAGCATTTTGTAAAACAATGTCCATCAGCTAGGAGAACATGGGAACAATTATCGGTGGTGCTACAATGGCCTTCCCTAAAGGATCAACATTGGGAGACTATAGTGTCTGGCCTCCCCCCTCCAAATGCAATCAAGGGCCCATTAAAACTCAGCTCAAAGAAGAGAGGGGTAGTATGGTGGAATGTACCATGGACGACAATAAGATTAATTAAACTTATGGTTATCCTCACCTTATCTGTACAAAGAACAAAAAAGTCAGAACAAACTATACAACACACAGTAGGACTTATTATAAATAAAATAGATACTTTAGCCATGGTAGAACGAGAAAGAATGAGTAGCACACAGTGGCAAAAATTCTGGCCCTGGAAAAAAAGGACAACACCAGGGATCTCATGATTCAATAAAAGTGAAAATACCCAATAAAAAGAAATTAAAGTTAATAAAGCTTGGTTTTCAGTTTAACACATTGTAGTTTGTATACATAACGTAAAAGTTAAACAAATGCTTTATGCATAATTTTGTAGAAATTATTGCATGTGAAATGTATATGCTTTGTACATGTTTTTGTATAATTTTTGTAATATGATTTGGTAGTATATTTTAAAATAAAAAAAATTATCTCCCCCCCCCCAAATATATCTTAACCCCTAACCCTGGCCTTGCCTGTTTTTGGTCCCAAACATCACGGATCATCAAGTTCTACCCACCACCAACACAGGCATGGGCCTAGCTGGGGCCCCATGTCATTACATCAAATCAGAAGAAATCAGAAAGGCCTTGAACCTGACCCTTGGTTTCAGGGTACAGCCATCATCAGCCCACTGCCATGACAAGCACCTGGCAGATGCCACTTGGGATTGCAGACCGTGCAAGGCGCTCGCCCTGCAGGTTCTCCAAGCCCTGCTTGGCTGGGCCAGCTGAGTGCTTGGCAAAATGTTGTTGTTGTTTATTCGTTCAGTCGTTTACGACTCTTCGTGACTTCATGGACCAGCCCACGCCAGAGCTTTCTGTCAGCTGTCGCCGCCCCTAGCTCCCCCAAGGTCAAGTCTGTCACCTCCAGAATATCATCCATCCATCTTGCCCTTGGTCGGCCCCTCTTCCTTTTGCCTTCCACTTTCCCTAGCATCAGCCTCTTCTCCAGGGTATCCTGTCTTCTCATTATGTGGCCAAAGTACTTCAGTTTTGCCTTTAATACCATTCCCTCAAGTGAGCAGTCTGGCTTTATTTCCTGGAGTATGGACTGGTTTGATATTCTTGCAGTCCAAGGCACTCTCAGAATTTTCCTCCAGCACCACAGTTCAAAAGCGTCTATCTTCCTTCGCTCAGCTTTCCTTATGGTCCAGCTCTCGCAGCCATAGGTTACTACGGGGAATACCATTGCTTTAACTATGCGGACCTTTGTTGTCAGTGTGGTGTCTCTGCTCTTAACTATTTTATCAAGATTTGTCATTGCTCTCCTCCCAAGAAGTAAACGTCTTCTGATTTCCTGGCTGCAGTCAGCGTCTGCAGTAATCTTTGCACCCAGAAATACAAAGTCTGTTACTGCCTCCACGTTTTCTCCCTCTATTTGCCCGTTATCAATCAAGCTAGTTGCCATAATCTTGGTTTTTTTGAGGTTTAACTGCAACCCGGCTTTTGCACTTTCTTCTTTCACCTTTGTCATAAGGATCCTCAGCTCCTCCTCGCTTTCAGCCATCAAAGTGGTGTCATCTGCATATCTGAGATTGTTAATGTTTCTTCCTGCAATTTTAACTCCAGCCTTGGATTCGTCAAGCCCAGCACGTCGCATGATGTGTTCTGCATACAAGTTGAATAGATAAGGTGAGAGTATGCAACCCTGCCGTACTCCTTTCCCAATCTTAAACCAGTCCGTTGTTCCGTGGTCTGTTCTTACCGTTGCTACTTGTTCGTTATACAGATTCCTCAGGAGGCAGACCAGATGACTTGGTATCCCCATACCACCAAGAACTTGCCACAGTTTGTTATGATCCACACAGTCAAAGGCTTTAGAATAGTCAATAAAACAGAAATAGATGTTTTTCTGGAACTCCCTGGCTTTCTCCATTATCCAGCGGATATTGGCAATTTGGTCTCTAGTTCCTCTGCCTTTTCTAAACCCAGCTTGTACATCTGGCAATTCTCGCTCCATGAATTGCTGGAGTCTACCTTGCAGGATCTTGAGCATTACCTTGCTGGCATGTGAAATAAGTGCCACTGTCCGATAGTTTGAACATTCTTTAGTGTTTCCCTTTTTTGGTATGGGGATATAAGTTGATTTTTTCCAGTCCGATGGCCATTCTTGTGTTCTCCAAATTTGCTGGCATATGGCATGCATCACCTTGACAGCATCATCTTGCAATATTTTAAACAGTTCAGCTGGGATATCGTCGTCTCCTGCTGCCTTGTTATTGGCAATGCTTCTTAAGGCCCATTCAACCTCACTCTTCAGGATGTCTGGCTCTAACTCACTGACCTCACCATCTGAGCTATCCCCGATATTATTATCCTTCCTATACAGATCTTCCGTATATTCTTGCCACCTTTTCTTGATCTCTTCTGTTTCTGTTAGGTCCTTGCCATCTTTGTTTTTGATCATACCCATTTTTGCCTGGAATTTGCCACCGATGTTTCTAATTTTCTGGAAGAGGTCTCTTGTCCTTCCTATTCTATTGTCTTCTTCCACTTCCGCACATTGCTTGTTTAAAAATAATTCCTTATCTCTTCTGGCTAACCTCTGGAATTTTGTATTTAATTGCGCATATCTCCCCCTATCACTGTTGCCTTTTGCTTTCCTTCTTTCTTGGGCTACTTCCAGTGTCTCAGCAGACAGCCATCTTGCCTTCTTGGTTTTCTTTTTCTTTGGGACGTTTTTTGTTGCCACCTCTTGGACAATGTTGCGAACTTCTGTCCATAGTTCTTCCGGGACCCTATCTACTAAATCTAGTCCCTTAAATCTGTTCTTCACTTCCACTGCATATTCATTAGGAATATTAGTGAGCTCATATCTAACTGATCTGTGGGTCTTCCCTATTCTCTTTAGTTTGATTCTAAATTGTGCAATAAGAAGTTCGTGATCTGAACTACAGTCAGCTCCAGGTCTTGTTTTTACTGTCTGTATAGATGTTCGCCACCTTTGGCTGCAAAGGATGCAGTCAATCTGATTTCGGTGTCGGCCATCTGGTGAAGTCCATGTATAAAGCCGTCTTTTCGGTTGTTGGAAGAGAGTGTTTGTTATGCACAGTGAGTTGTCCTGGCAAAATTCTATCAGCCTATGTCCCGCTTCATTTTGTTCTCCTAGACCATGCTTACCTGTAATTCCAGGTGTCATTTGATTGCCCACCTTAGCGTTCCAGTCTCCTGTAACGAAAATAACATCTCTTTTTGGTGTATTATCCAGTAGGTGCTGCAGATCCTCATAGAACTGATCTACTTCTGCTTCTTCAGCATCTGTGGTTGGGGCATATATTTGGATCACTGTGATGTTAAATGGCTTACCCTGAATTCGAATTGAGATCATTCTATCGTTTTTTGGATTGTATCCAAGCACTGCTTTAGCCACTTTATTGTTAATTATGAAGGCTACTCCATTTCTTCTGAGATCCTCTTGTCCACAGTAGTAGATCTGGTGCTGATCTGATGTGAAGTGGCCCATTCCGGTCCATTTCAGTTCACTGACACCCAATATATCTATATTTAATCTTGACATCTCGCCAATAACCACGTCCAGTTTGCCCTGGCTCATAGATCTTACATTCCAGGTTCCTATGGTGTGTTGTCCTTTAGAACATCGGATTCGTCGTTCACCACCAGCACCATCGGCCGCTAGCCGTCCTTTCAGGTTTGAGCTAGCTGCGTCATCACGTCTGGGGCTAGTTGAACTTATCCTCTGTTCCTCCCCAGTAGCATTTTGACCATCTTCCGACCTGGGGGTCCTATCTTCCGATGGTATACCGACATATCTCTGGTTGTACTGATCCATTTAGTTTTCATGGCAAGAATACTGGGGTGGGTTGCCATTACCTTCCCCAGGGATCGTATTTAGTCTGACCTCTCTACCATGACCTTCCCGTCTTGGGTGTCCCTTCACGGTTTAGCTCATGGCATCCTTGAGGTGCTCAAGCTCCAGCACCACGACAAGGTAACGATCTCCTTTGCTGGAGGCTTGGCAAAATACATTGGTTTTATTCTGCACCCACCTGTATTCCTGAAACCTAACCCGGAACCTAACCCTAACACTAACCCGGAACCTAACCCTAACCCGGAACCTAACCCGGAACCTAACACGGAACCTAACCCGGAACCTAACCCGGAACCGAACCCGGAACCGAACCCGGAACCTAACCCTAACCCGGAACCGAACCCGGAACCTAACACGGAACCTAACCCGGAACCTAACCCGGAACCGAACCCGGAACCTAACCCTAACCCGGAACCTAACCTGGAACCTAACCCGGAACCTAACCCGGAACCTAACCCTAACCCGGAACCTAACCCGGAACCTAACCCGGAACCTAACCCGGAACCTAACCCTAACCTGGAACCTAACCCTAACCCTAAACCTAACCCAACCCCTAACCCCTAACCCCGACCCCGACCCCTGACCCCCGACCCCCGACCCCCGACCCCCAACCCCAACCCCCAACCCCCAACCCCCAACCCAACCCTCAACCCTCAAACCCAAACCCCAACCCCCAAAATCCAAACACCAAACCCAAACCCAAACCCTAAACCCAAACCCTAAACCCCAAACCCCAAAACCTAAACCCTAAACCCTAAAAAAGCCACAATACCCTCTCCTGACTTTTATTGTTAAAAGGGTGCCATACCATTTGTGGGAAAGCAGATGGAGAGCGTATCATCAGGTTTTAAATGTAAACGCAGCTAAGCCGTGGTTTAAAGAAATTGAACAACTTTGTCCAAGGCTTGAATGCAGGAAAGGAGTCACTTTTGCTGACCGTCCCTGTAAAGAAACAGTAGAGCATTTTGTAAAACAATGTCCATCAGCTAGGAGAACATGGGAACAATTATCGGTGGTGCTACAATGGCCTTCCCTAAAGGATCAACATTGGGAGACTATAGTGTCTGGCCTCCCCCCTCCAAATGCAATCAAGGGCCCATTAAAACTCAGCTCAAAAAAGAGAGGGGTAGTATGGTGGAATGTACCATGGACGACAATAAGATTAATTAAACTTATGGTTATCCTCGCCTTATCTGTACAAAGAACAAAAAAGTCAGAACAAACTATACAACACACAGTAGGATTTATTATAAATAAAATAGATACTTTAGCCATGGTAGAACGAGAAAGAATGAGTAGCACACAGTGGCAAAAATTCTGGCCCTGGAAAAAAAGGACAACACCAGGGATCTCATGATTCAATAAAAGTGAAAATACCCAATAAAAGGAAATTAAAGTTAATAAAGGTTGGTTTTCAGTTTAACACATTGTAGTTTGTATACATAACGTAAAAGTTAAACAAATGCTTTATGCATAATTTTGTAGAAATTATTGCATGTGAAATGTATATGCTTTGTACATGTTTTTGTATAATTTTTGTAATATGATTTGGTAGTATATTTTAAAATAAAAAAAATTATCTCCCCCCCCCCAAATATATCTTAACCCCTAACCCTGGCCTTGCCTGTTTTTGGTCCCAAACATCACGGATCATCAAGTTCTACCCACCACCAACACAGGCATGGGCCTAGCTGGGGCCCCATGTCATTACATCAAATCAGAAGAAATCAGAAAGGCCTTGAACCTGACCCTTGGTTTCAGGGTACAGCCATCATCAGCCCACTGCCATGACAAGCACCTGGCAGATGCCACTTGGGATTGCAGACCGTGCAAGGCGCTCGCCCTGCAGGTTCTCCAAGCCCTGCTTGGCTGGGCCAGCTGAGTGCTTGGCAAAATACATTGGTTTTATTCTGCATCCACCTGTACTCCTGAAACCTAACCCGGAACCTAACCCTAACACTAACCCGGAACCTAACCCTAACCCGGAACCTAACCCGGAACCTAACACGGAACCTAACCCGGAACCTAACCCGGAACCTAACCCGGAACCTAACCCGGAACCGAACCCGGAACCGAACCCGGAACCTAACCCTAACCCGGAACCTAACCCGGAACCTAACACGGAACCTAACCCGGAACCGAACCCGGAACCTAACCCTAACCCGGAACCTAACCTGGAACCTAACCCGGAACCTAACCCGGAACCTAACCCTAACCCGGAACCTAACCCGGAACCTAACCCGGAACCTAACCCGGAACCTAACCCTAACCTGGAACCTAACCCTAACCCTAAACCTAACCCAACCCCTAACCCCTAACCCCGACCCCGACCCCTGACCCCCGACCCCCGACCCCCGACCCCCAACCCCAACCCCCAACCCCCAACCCCCAACCCAACCCTCAACCCTCAAACCCAAACCCCAACCCCCAAAATCCAAACACCAAACCCAAACCCAAACCCTAAACCCAAACCCTAAACCCCAAACCCCAAAACCTAAACCCTAAACCCTAAAAAAGCCACAATACCCTCTCCTGACTTTTATTGTTAAAAGGGTGCCATACCATTTGTGGGAAAGCAGATGGAGAGCGTATCATCAGGTTTTAAATGTAAACGCAGCTAAGCCGTGGTTTAAAGAAATTGAACAACTTTGTCCAAGGCTTGAATGCAGGAAAGGAGTCACTTTTGCTGACCGTCCCTGTAAAGAAACAGTAGAGCATTTTGTAAAACAATGTCCATCAGCTAGGAGAACATGGGAACAATTATCGGTGGTGCTACAATGGCCTTCCCTAAAGGATCAACATTGGGAGACTATAGTGTCTGGCCTCCCCCCTCCAAATGCAATCAAGGGCCCATTAAAACTCAGCTCAAAAAAGAGAGGGGTAGTATGGTGGAATGTACCATGGACGACAATAAGATTAATTAAACTTATGGTTATCCTCGCCTTATCTGTACAAAGAACAAAAAAGTCAGAACAAACTATACAACACACAGTAGGATTTATTATAAATAAAATAGATACTTTAGCCATGGTAGAACGAGAAAGAATGAGTAGCACACAGTGGCAAAAATTCTGGCCCTGGAAAAAAAGGACACCAGGGATCTCATGATTCAATAAAAGTGAAAATACCCAATAAAAGGAAATTAAAGTTAATAAAGGTTGGTTTTCAGTTTAACACATTGTAGTTTGTATACATAACGTAAAAGTTAAACAAATGCTTTATGCATAATTTTGTAGAAATTATTGCATGTGAAATGTATATGCTTTGTACATGTTTTTGTATAATTTTTGTAATATGATTTGGTAGTATATTTTAAAATAAAAAAAATTATCTCCCCCCCCCCAAATATATCTTAACCCCTAACCCTGGCCTTGCCTGTTTTTGGTCCCAAACATCACGGATCATCAAGTTCTACCCACCACCAACACAGGCATGGGCCTAGCTGGGGCCCCATGTCATTACATCAAATCAGAAGAAATCAGAAAGGCCTTGAACCTGACCCTTGGTTTCAGGGTACAGCCATCATCAGCCCACTGCCATGACAAGCACCTGGCAGATGCCACTTGGGATTGCAGACCGTGCAAGGCGCTCGCCCTGCAGGTTCTCCAAGCCCTGCTTGGCTGGGCCAGCTGAGTGCTTGGCAAAATACATTGGTTTTATTCTGCATCCACCTGTACTCCTGAAACCTAACCCGGAACCTAACCCTAACACTAACCCGGAACCTAACCCTAACCCGGAACCTAACCCGGAACCTAACACGGAACCTAACCCGGAACCTAACCCGGAACCGAACCCGGAACCGAACCCGGAACCGAACCCGGAACCTAACCCTAACCCGGAACCTAACCCGGAACCTAACACGGAACCTAACCCGGAACCTAACCCGGAACCTAACCCGGAACCTAACCCTAACCTGGAACCTAACCCTAACCCTAAACCTAACCCAACCCCTAACCCCTAACCCCGACCCCGACCCCAACCCCGACCCCCGAACCCGACCCCTGACCCCCGACCACCGACCCCCGACCCCCATCCCCAACCCCCAACCCCCAACCCCCAACCCAACCCTCAACCCTCAAACCCAAACCCCAACCCCCAAAATCCAAACACCAAACCCAAACCCAAACCCTAAACCCAAACCCTAAACCCCAAACCCCAAAACCTAAACCCTAAATCCTAAAAAAGCCACAATACCCTCTCCTGACTTTTATTGTTAAAAGGGTGCCATACCATTTGTGGGAAAGCAGATGGAGAGCGTATCATCAGGTTTTAAATGTAAACGCAGCTAAGCCGTGGTTTAAAGAAATTGAACAACTTTGTCCAAGGCTTGAATGCAGGAAAGGAGTCACTTTTGCTGACCGTCCCTGTAAAGAAACAGTAGAGCATTTTGTAAAACAATGTCCATCAGCTAGGAGAACATGGGAACAATTATCGGTGGTGCTACAATGGCCTTCCCTAAAGGATCAACATTGGGAGACTATAGTGTCTGGCCTCCCCCCTCCAAATGCAATCAAGGGCCCATTTGACTCAGCTCAAAAAAGAGAGGGGTAGTATGGTGGAATGTACCATGGACGACAATAAGATTAATTAAACTTATGGTTATCCTCACCTTATCTGTACAAAGAACAAAAAAGTCAGAACAAACTATACAACACACAGTAGGACTTATTATAAATAAAATAGATACTTTAGCCATGGTAGAACGAGAAAGAATGAGTAGCACACAGTGGCAAAAATTCTGGCCCTGGAAAAAAAGGACAACACCAGGGATCTCATGATTCAATAAAAGTGAAAATACCCAATAAAAGGAAATTAAAGTTAATAAAGGTTGGTTTTCAGTTTAACACATTGTAGTTTGTATACATAACGTAAAAGTTAAACAAATGCTTTATGCATAATTTTGTAGAAATTATTGCATGTGAAATGTATATGCTTTGTACATGTTTTTGTATAATTTTTGTAATATGATTTGGTAGTATATTTTAAAATAAAAAAAATTATCTCCCCCCCCCAAATATATCTTAACCCCTAACCCTGGCCTTGCCTGTTTTTGGTCCCAAACATCACGGATCATCAAGTTCTACCCACCACCAACACAGGCATGGGCCTAGCTGGGGCCCCATGTCATTACATCAAATCAGAAGAAATCAGAAAGGCCTTGAACCTGACCCTTGGTTTCAGGGTACAGCCATCATCAGCCCACTGCCATGACAAGCACCTGGCAGATGCCACTTGGGATTGCAGACCGTGCAAGGCGCTCGCCCTGCAGGTTCTCCAAGCCCTGCTTGGCTGGGCCAGCTGAGTGCTTGGCAAAATACATTGGTTTTATTCTGCACCCACCTGTACTCCTGAAACCTAACCCGGAACCTAACCCTAACACTAACCCGGAACCTAACCCTAACCCGGAACCTAACCCGGAACCTAACCCGGAACCGAACCCGGAACCGAACCCGGAACCGAACCCGGAACCGAACCCTAACCCGGAACCTAACCCGGAACCTAACCCGGAACCTAACCCGGAACCTAACCCGGAACCGAACCCGGAACCGAACCCGGAACTGAACCCGGAACCTAACCCTAACCCGGAACCTAACCCGGAACCTAACACGGAACCTAACCCGGAACCGAACCCGGAACCGAACCCGGAACCTAACCCTAACCCGGAACCTAACCTGGAACCTAACCCGGAACCTAACCCGGAACCTAACCCTAACCCGGAACCTAACCCGGAACCTAACCCGGAACCTAACCCTAACCTGGAACCTAACCCTAACCCTAAACCTAACCCAACCCCTAACCCCTAACCCCGACCCCGACCCCAACCCCGACCCCCGAACCCGACCCCTGACCCCCGACCCCCGACCCCCGACCCCCAACCCCAACCCCCAACCCCCAACCCCCAACCCAACCCTCAACCCTCAAACCCAAACCCCAACCCCCAAAATCTAAACACCAAACCCAAACCCAAACCCTAAACCCAAACCCTAAACCCCAAACCCCAAAACCTAAACCCTAAATCCTAAAAAAGCCACAATACCCTCTCCTGACTTTTATTGTTAAAAGGGTGCCATACCATTTGTGGGAAAGCAGATGGAGAGCGTATCATCAGGTTTTAAATGTAAACGCAGCTAAGCCGTGGTTTAAAGAAATTGAACAACTTTGTCCAAGGCTTGAATGCAGGAAAGGAGTCACTTTTGCTGACCGTCCCTGTAAAGAAACAGTAGAGCATTTTGTAAAACAATGTCCATCAGCTAGGAGAACATGGGAACAATTATCGGTGGTGCTACAATGGCCTTCCCTAAAGGATCAACATTGGGAGACTATAGTGTCTGGCCTCCCCCCTCCAAATGCAATCAAGGGCCCATTAAAACTCAGCTCAAAAAAGAGAGGGGTAGTATGGTGGAATGTACCATGGACGACAATAAGATTAATTAAACTTATGGTTATCCTCGCCTTATCTGTACAAAGAACAAAAAAGTCAGAACAAACTATACAACACACAGTAGGATTTATTATAAATAAAATAGATACTTTAGCCATGGTAGAACGAGAAAGAATGAGTAGCACACAGTGGCAAAAATTCTGGCCCTGGAAAAAAAGGACAACACCAGGGATCTCATGATTCAATAAAAGTGAAAATACCCAATAAAAGGAAATTAAAGTTAATAAAGGTTGGTTTTCAGTTTAACACATTGTAGTTTGTATACATAACGTAAAAGTTAAACAAATGCTTTATGCATAATTTTGTAGAAATTATTGCATGTGAAATGTATATGCTTTGTACATGTTTTTGTATAATTTTTGTAATATGATTTGGTAGTATATTTTAAAATAAAAAAAATTATCTCCCCCCCCCCAAATATATCTTAACCCCTAACCCTGGCCTTGCCTGTTTTTGGTCCCAAACATCACGGATCATCAAGTTCTACCCACCACCAACACAGGCATGGGCCTAGCTGGGGCCCCATGTCATTACATCAAATCAGAAGAAATCAGAAAGGCCTTGAACCTGACCCTTGGTTTCAGGGTACAGCCATCATCAGCCCACTGCCATGACAAGCACCTGGCAGATGCCACTTGGGATTGCAGACCGTGCAAGGCGCTCGCCCTGCAGGTTCTCCAAGCCCTGCTTGGCTGGGCCAGCTGAGTGCTTGGCAAAATACATTGGTTTTATTCTGCACCCACCTGTACTCCTGAAACCTAACCCGGAACCTAACCCTAACACTAACCCGGAACCTAACCCTAACCCGGAACCTAACCCGGAACCTAACACGGAACCTAACCCGGAACCGAACCCGGAACCTAACCCGGAACCTAACCCGGAACCGAACCCGGAACCTAACCCTAACCCGGAACCGAACCCGGAACCGAACCCGGAACCTAACCCTAACCCGGAACCTAACCCGGAACCTAACACGGAACCGAACCCGGAACCGAACCCGGAACCGAACCCGGAACCGAACCCTAACCCGGAACCTAACCCGGAACCTAACCCGGAACCTAACCCGGAACCTAACCCTAACCTGGAACCTAACCCTAACCCTAAACCTAACCCAACCCCTAACCCCTAACCCCGACCCCGACCCCAACCCCGACCCCCGAACCCGACCCCTGACCCCCGACCCCCGACCCCCGACCCCCAACCCCAACCCCAATCCCAACCCCCAACCCCCAACCCAACCCTCAACCCTCAAACCCAAACTCCAACCCCCAAAATCCAAACACCAAACCCAAACCCAAACCCTAAACCCAAACCCTAAACCCCAGGTTCTCCAAGCCCTGCTTGGCTGGGCCAGCTGAGTGCTTGGCAAAATACATTGGTTTTATTCTGCACCCACCTGTACTCCTGAAACCTAACCCGGAACCTAACCCGGAACCGAACCCGGAACCTAACCCTAACCCGGAACCTAACCCGGAACCTAACCTGGAACCGAACCCGGAACCGAACCCGGAACCGAACCTGGAACCTAACCCTAACCCGGAACCTAACCCGGAACCTAACACGGAACCAAACCCGGAACCGAACCCAGAACCGAACCCGGAACCTAACCCTAACCCGGAACCTAACCTGGAACCTAACCCGGAAACTAACCCGGAACCTAACCCTAACCCGGAACCTAACCCGGAACCTAACCCGGAACCTAACCCGGAACCTAACCCTAACCTGGAACCTAACCCTAACCCTAAACCTAACCCAACCCCTAACCCCTAACCCCGACCCCGACCCCAACCCGACCCCCAAACCCGACCCCTGACCCAACCCTCAACCCTCAAACCCAAACCCCAACCCCCAAAATCCAAACACCAAACCCAAACCCAAACCCTAAACCCAAACCCTAAACCCCAAACCCCAAAACCTAAACCCTAAACCCTAAAAAAGCCACAATACCCTCTCCTGACTTTTATTGTTAAAAGGGTGCCATACCATTTGTGGGAAAGCAGATGGAGAGCGTATCATCAGGTTTTAAATGTAAACGCAGCTAAGCCGTGGTTTAAAGAAATTGAACAACTTTGTCCAAGGCTTGAATGCAGGAAAGGAGTCACTTTTGCTGACCGTCCCTGTAAAGAAACAGTAGAGCATTTTGTAAAACAATGTCCATCAGCTAGGAGAACATGGGAACAATTATCGGTGGTGCTACAATGGCCTTCCCTAAAGGATCAACATTGGGAGACTATAGTGTCTGGCCTCCCCCCTCCAAATGCAATCAAGGGCCCATTAAAACTCAGCTCAAAAAAGAGAGGGGTAGTATGGTGGAATGTACCATGGACGACAATAAGATTAATTAAACTTATGGTTATCCTCGCCTTATCTGTACAAAGAACAAAAAAGTCAGAACAAACTATACAACACACAGTAGGATTTATTATAAATAAAATAGATACTTTAGCCATGGTAGAACGAGAAAGAATGAGTAGCACACAGTGGCAAAAATTCTGGCCCTGGAAAAAAAGGACAACACCAGGGATCTCATGATTCAATAAAAGTGAAAATACCCAATAAAAGGAAATTAAAGTTAATAAAGGTTGGTTTTCAGTTTAACACATTGTAGTTTGTATACATAACGTAAAAGTTAAACAAATGCTTTATGCATAATTTTGTAGAAATTATTGCATGTGAAATGTATATGCTTTGTACATGTTTTTGTATAATTTTTGTAATATGATTTGGTAGTATATTTTAAAATAAAAAAAATTATCTCCCCCCCCCAAATATATCTTAACCCCTAACCCTGGCCTTGCCTGTTTTTGGTCCCAAACATCACGGATCATCAAGTTCTACCCACCACCAACACAGGCATGGGCCTAGCTGGGGCCCCATGTCATTACATCAAATCAGAAGAAATCAGAAAGGCCTTGAACCTAACCCTTGGTTTCAGGGTACAGCCATCATCAGCCCACTGCCATGACAAGCACCTGGCAGATGCCACTTGGGATTGCAGACCGTGCAAGGCGCTCGCCCTGCAGGTTCTCCAAGCCCTGCTTGGCTGGGCCAGCTGAGTGCTTGGCAAAATACATTGGTTTTATTCTGCACCCACCTGTACTCCTGAAACCTAACCCGGAACCTAACCCTAACACTAACCCGGAACCTAACCCTAACCCGGAACCTAACCCGGAACCGAACCCGGAACCGAACCCGGAACCGAACCCGGAACCGAACCCGGAACCGAACCCGGAACCTAACCCTAACCCGGAACCTAACCCGGAACCTAACACGGAACCAAACCCGGAACCGAACCCGGAACCGAACCCGGAACCTAACCCTAACCCGGAACCTAACCTGGAACCTAACCCGGAACCTAACCCGGAACCTAACCCTAACCCGGAACCTAACCCGGAACCTAACCCGGAACCTAACCCGGAACCCAACCCTAACCTGGAACCTAACCCTAACCCTAACCCTAACCCAACCCCTAACCCCTAACCCCGACCCCGACCCCAACCCTAAACCTAACCCAACCCCTGACCCCCGACCCCCGACCCCCGACCCCCAACCCCAACCCCCAACCCCCAACCCCCAACCCAACCCTCAACCCTCAAACCCAAACCCCAACCCCCAAAATCCAAACACCAAACCCAAACCCTAAACCCAAACCCTAAACCCCAAACCCCAAAACCTAAACCCTAAACCCTAAAAAAGCCACAATACCCTCTCCTGACTTTTATTGTTAAAAGGGTGCCATACCATTTGTGGGAAAGCAGATGGAGAGCGTATCATCAGGTTTTAAATGTAAACGCAGCTAAGCCGTGGTTTAAAGAAATTGAACAACTTTGTCCAAGGCTTGAATGCAGGAAAGGAGTCACTTTTGCTGACCGTCCCTGTAAAGAAACAGTAGAGCATTTTGTAAAACAATGTCCATCAGCTAGGAGAACATGGGAACAATTATCGGTGGTGCTACAATGGCCTTCCCTAAAGGATCAACATTGGGAGACTATAGTGTCTGGCCTCCCCCCTCCAAATGCAATCAAGGGCCCATTAAAACTCAGCTCAAAAAAGAGAGGGGTAGTATGGTGGAATGTACCATGGACGACAATAAGATTAATTAAACTTATGGTTATCCTCACCTTATCTGTACAAAGAACAAAAAAGTCAGAACAAACTATACAACACACAGTAGGACTTATTATAAATAAAATAGATACTTTAGCCATGGTAGAACGAGAAAGAATGAGTAGCACACAGTGGCAAAAATTCTGGCCCTGGAAAAAAAGGACAACACCAGGGATCTCATGATTCAATAAAAGTGAAAATACCCAATAAAAGGAAATTAAAGTTAATAAAGGTTGGTTTTCAGTTTAACACATTGTAGTTTGTATACATAACGTAAAAGTTAAACAAATGCTTTATGCATAATTTTGTAGAAATTATTGCATGTGAAATGTATATGCTTTGTACATGTTTTTGTATAATTTTTGTAATATGATTTGGTAGTATATTTTAAAATAAAAAAAATTATCTCCCCCCCCCAAATATATCTTAACCCCTAACCCTGGCCTTGCCTGTTTATGGTCCCAAACATCACGGATCATCAAGTTCTACCCACCACCAACACAGGCATGGGCCTAGCTGGGGCCCCATGTCATTACATCAAATCAGAAGAAATCAGAAAGGCCTTGAACCTGACCCTTGGTTTCAGGGTACAGCCATCATCAGCCCACTGCCATGACAAGCACCTGGCAGATGCCACTTGGGATTGCAGACCGTGCAAGGCGCTCGCCCTGCAGGTTCTCCAAGCCCTGCTTGGCTGGGCCAGCTGAGTGCTTGGCAAAATACATTGGTTTTATTCTGCACCCACCTGTACTCCTGAAACCTAACCCGGAACCTAACCCTAACACTAACCCGGAACCTAACCCTAACCCGGAACCTAACCCGGAACCTAACACGGAACCGAACCCGGAACCGAACCCGGAACCGAACCCGGAACCGAACCCTAACCCGGAACCTAACCCGGAACCTAACCCGGAACCTAACCCGGAACCGAACCCGGAACCGAACCCGGAACCGAACCCGGAACCTAACCCTAACCCGGAACCTAACCCGGAACCTAACACGGAACCGAACCCGGAACCGAACCCGGAACCGAACCCGGAACCTAACCCTAACCCGGAACCTAACCTGGAACCTAACCCGGAACCTAACCCGGAACCTAACCCTAACCCGGAACCTAACCCGGAACCTAACCCGGAACCTAACCCTAACCTGGAACCTAACCCTAACCCTAAACCTAACCCAACCCCTAACCCCTAACCCCGACCCCGACCCCAACCCCGACCCCCGAACCCGACCCCTGACCCCCGACCCCCGACCCCCGACCCCCAACCCCAACCCCCAACCCCCAACCCCCAACCCAACCCTCAACCCTCAAACCCAAACCCCAACCCCCAAAATCTAAACACCAAACCCAAACCCAAACCCTAAACCCAAACCCTAAACCCCAAACCCCAAAACCTAAACCCTAAATCCTAAAAAAGCCACAATACCCTCTCCTGACTTTTATTGTTAAAAGGGTGCCATACCATTTGTGGGAAAGCAGATGGAGAGCGTATCATCAGGTTTTAAATGTAAACGCAGCTAAGCCGTGGTTTAAAGAAATTGAACAACTTTGTCCAAGGCTTGAATGTAGGAAAGGAGTCACTTTTGCTGACCGTCCCTGTAAAGAAACAGTAGAGCATTTTGTAAAACAATGTCCATCAGCTAGGAGAACATGGGAACAATTATCGGTGGTGCTACAATGGCCTTCCCTAAAGGATCAACATTGGGAGACTATAGTGTCTGGCCTCCCCCCTCCAAATGCAATCAAGGGCCCATTAAAACTCAGCTCAAAAAAGAGAGGGGTAGTATGGTGGAATGTACCATGGACGACAATAAGATTAATTAAACTTATGGTTATCCTCGCCTTATCTGTACAAAGAACAAAAAAGTCAGAACAAACTATACAACACACAGTAGGATTTATTATAAATAAAATAGATACTTTAGCCATGGTAGAACGAGAAAGAATGAGTAGCACACAGTGGCAAAAATTCTGGCCCTGGAAAAAAAGGACAACACCAGGGATCTCATGATTCAATAAAAGTGAAAATACCCAATAAAAGGAAATTAAAGTTAATAAAGGTTGGTTTTCAGTTTAACACATTGTAGTTTGTATACATAACGTAAAAGTTAAACAAATGCTTTATGCATAATTTTGTAGAAATTATTGCATGTGAAATGTATATGCTTTGTACATGTTTTTGTATAATTTTTGTAATATGATTTGGTAGTATATTTTAAAATAAAAAAAATTATCTCCCCCCCCCAAATATATCTTAACCCCTAACCCTGGCCTTGCCTGTTTTTGGTCCCAAACATCACGGATCATCAAGTTCTACCCACCACCAACACAGGCATGGGCCTAGCTGGGGCCCCATGTCATTACATCAAATCAGAAGAAATCAGAAAGGCCTTGAACCTGACCCTTGGTTTCAGGGTACAGCCATCATCAGCCCACTGCCATGACAAGCACCTGGCAGATGCCACTTGGGATTGCAGACCGTGCAAGGCGCTCGCCCTGCAGGTTCTCCAAGCCCTGCTTGGCTGGGCCAGCTGAGTGCTTGGCAAAATACATTGGTTTTATTCTGCACCCACCTGTACTCCTGAAACCTAACCCGGAACCTAACCCTAACACTAACCCGGAACCTAACCCTAACCCGGAACCGAACCCGGAACCGAACCCGGAACCGAACCCGGAACCTAACCCTAACCCGGAACCTAACCCGGAACCTAACACGGAACCTAACCCGGAACCGAACCCGGAACCGAACCCGGAACCTAACCCTAACCCGGAACCTAACCTGGAACCTAACCCGGAAACTAACCCGGAACCTAACCCTAACCCGGAACCTAACCCGGAACCTAACCCGGAACCTAACCCGGAACCTAACCCTAACCTGGAACCTAACCCTAACCCTAACCCTAACCCAACCCCTAACCCCTAACCCCGACCCCGACCCCAACCCGACCCCCGAACCCGACCCCTGACCCCCGACCCCCGACCCCCGACCCCCAACCCCAACCCCCAACCCCCAACCCCCAACCCAACCCTCAACCCTCAAACCCAAACCCCAACCCCCAAAATCCAAACACCAAACCCAAACCCAAACCCTAAACCCAAACCCTAAACCCCAAACCCCAAAACCTAAACCCTAAACCCTAAAAAAGCCACAATACCCTCTCCTGACTTTTATTGTTAAAAGGGTGCCATACCATTTGTGGGAAAGCAGATGGAGAGCGTATCATCAGGTTTTAAATGTAAACGCAGCTAAGCCGTGGTTTAAAGAAATTGAACAACTTTGTCCAAGGCTTGAATGCAGGAAAGGAGTCACTTTTGCTGACCGTCCCTGTAAAGAAACAGTAGAGCATTTTGTAAAACAATGTCCATCAGCTAGGAGAACATGGGAACAATTATCGGTGGTGCTACAATGGCCTTCCCTAAAGGATCAACATTGGGAGACTATAGTGTCTGGCCTCCCCCCTCCAAATGCAATCAAGGGCCCATTAAAACTCAGCTCAAAAAAGAGAGGGGTAGTATGGTGGAATGTACCATGGACGACAATAAGATTAATTAAACTTATGGTTATCCTCGCCTTATCTGTACAAAGAACAAAAAAGTCAGAACAAACTATACAACACACAGTAGGATTTATTATAAATAAAATAGATACTTTAGCCATGGTAGAACGAGAAAGAATGAGTAGCACACAGTGGCAAAAATTCTGGCCCTGGAAAAAAAGGACAACACCAGGGATCTCATGATTCAATAAAAGTGAAAATACCCAATAAAAGGAAATTAACTTTAATAAAGGTTGGTTTTCAGTTAATACCTGCCACGACACAGGCTCTGAACACCAGACCTCCCATCTGCCACCACTTATTATGGGGCAACACAGGCTCTGAACAACAGACCAAGCCGAGGCTACTCCCTTCTCAAGCCAAGCACCACCACTTGGTACGCCTGAGGCAAGGGATAAAAACTACCTTCCTCCAAACTATGTGGAGAAAGGGGTTTGAAATGGAGAATGGATTTTAAATATATATAATAATGCGCTGTGAGTTATATCTGCTTAGGTGAATGATTGTCAGAGTGGATGCTGAATGTGTAAACTTAAGATGATAAACGCCAAACACACGTGGGATTTTTGTGGTAGTTTTAAAACAATCAAAATTTATTTTTAATAGTTCATAAGCTTTGTTTCAAATAACATTTAAAAACCTTTTTGAAACCTTCCATACAATCCTGTCAGTCAATCACATTCGCGCTTTTCATTTTCTCTCACAGTCACTCTTGAACTTTTAATTTTGAGCGATAAACGTTTACACCCTGGAACGTGTACCTGAATGTGGTTTAGGGCAACTTTTGGAGCTTTCTATATTTGTCCAACCTTCTCATGTCATCTGGTGAGTTTACATCACTTAAATCACAGGGAAGCTGCCGTTAGGGCCCAATTTGCACAATACACGTTTTAGCCCAGAACGGGCATCTAAACTTCGTTTTGGGGCAATTCTTGGAGCTTTCTATATTTGTTACACCTTGTCATGTGCATCTTGTGAGTTTGGTTCACTTACCACATTGGGAAGGTGCCGTTACGGCCCATTTTCGCAATACGCTTTTTCTGCCGGAAAGGGTATCTGAACGAGGTTTGGTGGAAACTTTTGGAGCTTTCCACATTTGGCCCACCTTGTCACGTGCACCTGGTGAGTTTGGTTCACGTGCCCCATGGGGAAGGTGCTGTTACGGCCCATTTTCGCCATGCGCGTTTTCTGCAGGAACGGGTACCAGAACGGGGTTTTGGGGGGAACTTTTGGAGCTTTCTACATTTGGCCCACCTTGTCACGTGCACCTGGTGAGTTTGGTTCACGTGCCCCATCGGGAAGGTGCCGTTACGGACCATTTTCGCCATGCGCGTTTTCTGCAGGAACGGGTACCAGAACGGGGTTTTGGGGGGAACTTTTGGAGCTTTCTACATTTGGCCCACTTTGTCACGTGCACCTGGTGAGTTTGGTTCACGTGCCCCATCGGGAAGGTGCCGTTACGGACCATTTTCGCCATGCGCGTTTTCTGCAGGAACGGGTACCAGAACGGGGTTTTGGGGGGAACTTTTGGAGCTTTCTACATTTGGCCCACCTTGTCACGTGCACCTGGTGTGTTTGGTTCACGTGCCCCATCGGGAAGGTGCCGTTACGGCCCATTTTCGCCATGCGCGTTTTCTACAGGAACGGGTACCAGAACGGGGTTTTGGGGGGAACTTTTGGAGCTTTCTACATTTGGACCACCTTGTCACGTGCACGTGGTGAGTTTGGTTCACGTGCCCCATCGGGAAGGTGCCGTTACGGCCCATTTTCGCCATGCGCGTTTTCTACAGGAACGGGTACCAGAACGGGGTTTTGGGGGGAACTTTTGGAGCTTTCTACATTTGGCCCACCTTGTCACGTGCACCTGGTGAGTTTGGTTCACGTGCCCCAATCGGGAAGGTGCCGTTACGGCCCATTTTCGCCATTCGCGTTTTCTGCAGGAACGGGTACCAGAACGGGGTTTTGGGGGGAACTTTTGGAGCTTTCTACATTTGGCCCACTTTGTCACGTGCACCTGGTGAGTTTGGTTCACGTGCCCCATCGGGAAGGTGCCGTTACGGCCCATTTTCGCCATGCGCGTTTTCTGCAGGAACGGGTACCAGAACGGGGTTTTGGGGGGAACTTTTGGAGCTTTCTACATTTGGCCCACCTTGTCACGTGCACGTGGTGAGTTTGGTTTACGTGCCCCATCGGGAAGGTGCCGTTACGGCCCATTTTCGCCATGCGCGTTTTCTGCAGGAACGGGTACCAGAACGGGGTTTTGGGGGGAACTTTTGGAGCTTTCTACATTTGGCCCACCTTGTCACGTGCACCTGGTGTGTTTGGTTCACGTGCCCCATCGGGAAGGTGCCGTTACGGCCCATTTTCGCCATGCGCGTTTTCTACAGGAACGGGTACCAGAACGGGGTTTTGGGGGGAACTTTTGGAGCTTTCTACATTTGGCCCACCTTGTCACGTGCACCTGGTGAGTTTGGTTCACGTGCCCCAATCGGGAAGGTGCCGTTACGGCCCATTTTCGCCATTCGCGTTTTCTGCAGGAACGGGTACCAGAACGGGGTTTTGGGGGGAACTTTTGGAGCTTTCTACATTTGGCCCACTTTGTCACGTGCACCTGGTGAGTTTGGTTCACGTGCCCCATCGGGAAGGTGCCGTTACGGCCCATTTTCGCCATGCGCGTTTTCTGCAGGAACGGGTACCAGAACGGGGTTTTGGGGGGAACTTTTGGAGCTTTCTACATTTGGCCCACCTTGTCACGTGCACGTGGTGAGTTTGGTTCACGTGCCCCATCGGGAAGGTGCCGTTACAGCCCATTTTCGCCATGCGCGTTTTCTGCAGGAACGGGTACCAGAACGGGGTTTTGGGGGGAACTTTTGGAGCTTTCTACATTTGGCCCACCTTGTCACGTGTACCTGGTGAGTTTGGTTCACGTGCCCCATCGGGAAGGTGCCGTTACGGCCCATTTTCGCCATGCGCGTTTTCTGCAGGAACGGGTACCAGAACGGGGTTTTGGGGGGAACTTTTGGAGCTTTCTACATTTGGACCACCTTGTCACGTGCACCTGATGAGTTTGGTTCACGTGCCCCATCGGGAAGGTGCCGTTACGGCCCATTTTCGCCATGCGCGTTTTCTGCAGGAACGGGTACCAGAACGGGGTTTTGGGGGGAACTTTTGGAGCTTTCTACATTTGGCCCACCTTGTCACGTGAACCTGGTGAGTTTGGTTCACGCGCCCCATCGGGAAGGTGCCGTTACGGCCCATTTTCGCCATGCGCGTTTTCTGCAGGAACGGGTACCAGAACGGGGCTTTGGGAGGAACTTTTGGGGCTTTCTACATTTGGCCCAACTTGTCACGTGCACCTGGTGAGTTTGGTTCACGTGCCCCATCGGGAAGGTGCCGTTACGGCCCATTTTCGCCATGCGCGTTTTCTGCAGGAACGGGTACCAGAACGGGGTTTTTGGGGGAACATTTGGAGCTTTCTACATTTGGCCCACCTTGTCACGTGCACCTGGTGAGTTTGGTTCACGTGCCCCATCGGGAAGGTGCCGTTACGGCCCATTTTCGCCATGCGCGTTTTCTGCAGGAACGGGTACCAGAACGGGGTTTTGGGGGGAACTTTTGGAGCTTTCTACATTTGGCCCACCTTGTCACGTGCACCTGGTGAGTTTGGTTCACGTGCCCCATCGGGAAGGTGCCGTTACGGCCCATTTTCGCCATGCGCGTTTTCTGCAGGAACGGGTACCAGAACGGGGTTTTGGGGGGAACTTTTGGAGCTTTCTACATTTGGCCCAACTTGTCACGTGCACCTGGTGAGTTTGGTTCACGTGCCCCATCGGGAAGGTGCCGTTACGGCCCATTTTCGCCATGCGCGTTTTCTGCAGGAACGGGTACCAGAACGGGGCTTTTGGGGGAACTTTTGGAGCTTTCTACATTTGGCCCACCTTGTCACGTGCACCTGGTGAGTTTGGTTCACGTGCCCCATCGGGAAGGTGCCGTTACGGCCCATTTTCGCCATGCGCGTTTTCTGCAGGAACGGGTACCAGAACGGGGTTTTTTGGGGAACTTTTGGAGCTTTCTACATTTGGCCCAACTTGTCACGTGCACCTGGTGAGTTTGGTTCACGTGCCCCATCGGGAAGGTGTCGTTACGGCCCATTTTCGCCATGCGCGTTTTCTGCAGGAACGGGTACCAGAACGGGGTTTTGGGGGAACTTTTGGAGCTTTCTACATTTGGCCCACCTTGTCACGTGCACCTGGTGAGTTTGGTTCACGTGCCCCATCGGGAAGGTGCCGTTACGGCCCATTTTCGCCATGCGCATTTTCTGCAGGAACGGGTACCAGAACGGGGTTTTGGGGGGAACTTTTGGAGCTTTCTACATTTGGCCCACCTTGTCACGTGCACCTGGTGAGTTTGGTTCACGTGCCCCATCGGGAAGGTGCCGTTACGGCCCATTTTCGCCATGCGCGTTTTCTGCAGGAACGGGTACCAGAACGGGGTTTTGGGGTGAACTTTTGGAGCTTTCTACATTTGGCCCACCTTGTCACGTGTACCTGGTGAGTTTGGTTCACGTGCCCCATCGGGAAGGTGCCGTTACGGCCCATTTTCGCCATGCGCGTTTTCTGCAGGAACGGGTACCAGAACGGGGTTTTGGGGGGAACTTTTGGAGCTTTCTACATTTGGCCCACCTTGTCACGTGCACCTGGTGAGTTTGGTTCACGTGCCCCATCGGGAAGGTGCCGTTACGGCCCATTTTCGCCATGCGCGTTTTCTGCAGGAACGGGTACCAGAACGGGGTTTTGGGGGGAACTTTTGGAGCTTTCTACATTTGGCCCACCTTGTCACGTGCACCTGGTGAGTTTGGTTCACGCGCCCCATCGGGAAGGTGCCGTTACGGCCCATTTTCACCATGCGCGTTTTCTGCAGGAACGGGTACCAGAACGGGGTTTTGGGAGGAACTTTTGGGGCTTTCTACATTTGGCCCAACTTGTCACGTGCACCTGGTGAGTTTGGTTCACGTGCTCCATCGGGAAGGTGCCGTTACGGCCCATTTTCGCCATGCGCGTTTTCTGCAGGAACGGGTACCAGAACGGGGTTTTTGGGGGAACATTTGGAGCTTTCTACATTTGGCCCACCGTGTCACGTGCACCTGGTGAGTTTGGTTCACGTGCCCCATCGGGAAGGTGCCGTTACGGCCCATTTTCGCCATGCGCGTTTTCTGCAGGAACGGGTACCAGAACGGGGTTTTGGGGGGAACTTTTGGAGCTTTCTACATTTGGCCCACCTTGTCACGTGCACCTGGTGAGTTTGGTTCACGTGCCCCATCGGGAAGGTGCCGTTACGGCCCATTTTCGCCATGCGCGTTTTCTGCAGGAACGGGTACCAGAACGGGGTTTTGGGGGGAACTTTTGGAGCTTTCTACATTTGGCCCAACTTGTCACGTGCACCTGGTGAGTTTGGTTCACGTGCCCCATCGGGAAGGTGCCGTTACGGCCCATTTTCGCCATGCGCGTTTTCTGCAGGAACGGGTACCAGAACGGGGCTTTTGGGGGAACTTTTGGAGCTTTCTACATTTGGCCCACCTTGTCACGTGCACCTGGTGAGTTTGGTTCACGTGCCCCATCGGGAAGGTGCCGTTACGGCCCATTTTCGCCATGCGCGTTTTCTGCAGGAACGGGTACCAGAACGGGGTTTTTTTGGGGAACTTTTGGAGCTTTCTACATTTGGCCCAACTTGTCACGTGCACCTGGTGAGTTTGGTTCACGTGCCCCATCGGGAAGGGTGCCGTTACGGCCCATTTTCGCCATGCGCGTTTTCTGCAGGAACGGGTACCAGAACGGGGCTTTTGGGGGAACTTTTGGAGCTTTCTACATTTGGCCCACCTTGTCTCGTGCACCTGGTGAGTTTGGTTCACGTGCCCCCATCGGGAAGGTGCCGTTACGGCCCATTTTCGCCATGCGCGTTTTCTGCAGGAACGGGTACCAGAACGGGGTTTTGGGGGGAACTTTTGGAGCTTTCTACATTTGGCCCACCTTGTCACGTGCACTTGGTGAGTTTGGTTCACGCGCCCCCATCGGGAAGGTGCCGTTACGGCCCATTTTCACCATGCGCGTTTTCTGCAGGAACGGGTACCAGAACGGGGTTTTGGGAGGAACTTTTGGGAGCTTTCTACATTTGGCCCAACTTGTCACGTGCACCTGGTGAGTTTGGTTCACGTGCTCCATCGGGAAGGTGCCGTTACGGCCCATTTTCGCCATGCGCGTTTTCTGCAGGAACGGGTACCAGAACGGGGTTTTTGGGGGAACATTTGGAGCTTTCTACATTTGGCCCACCTTGTCACGTGCACCTGGTGAGTTTGGTTCACGTGCCCCATCGGGAAGGTGCCGTTTACGGCCCCATTTTCGCCATGCGCGTTTTCTGCAGGAACGGGTACCAGAACGGGGTTTTGGGGGGGAACTTTTGGAGCTTTCTACATTTGGCCCACCTTGTCACGTGCACCTGGTGAGTTTGGTTCACGTGCCCCATCGGGAAGGTGCCGTTACGGCCCATTTTCGCCATGCGCGTTTTCTGCAGGAACGGGTACCAGAACGGGGTTTTGGGGGGAACTTTTGGAGCTTTCTACATTTGGCCCAACTTGTCACGTGCACCTGGTGAGTTTGGTTCACGTGCCCCATCGGGAAGGTGCCGTTACGGCCCATTTTCGCCATGCGCGTTTTCTGCAGGAACGGGTACCAGAACGGGGCTTTTCTTTTGGAGCTTTCTACATTTGGCCCACCTTGTCACGTGCACCTGGTGAGTTTGGTTCACGTGCCCCATCGGGAAGGTGCCGTTACGGCCCATTTTCGCCATGCGCGTTTTCTGCAGGAACGGGTACCAGAACGGGGTTTTTTGGGGAACTTTTGGAGCTTTCTACATTTGGCCCAACTTGTCACGTGCACCTGGTGAGTTTGGTTCACGTGCCCCATCGGGAAGGTGCCGTTACGGGCCCATTTTCGCCATGCGCGTTTTCTGCAGGAACGGGTACCAGAACGGGGCTTTTGGGGAACTTTTGGAGCTTTCTACATTTGGCCCACCTTGTCACGTGCACCTGGTGAGTTTGGTTCACGTGCCCCATCGGAAGGTGCCGTTACGGCCCATTTTCGCCATGCGCGTTTTCTGCAGGAACGGGTACCAGAACGGGGTTTTGGGGGGAACTTTTGGAGCTTTCTACATTTGGCCCACCTTGTCACGTGCACCTGGTGAGTTTGGTTCACGTGCCCCATCGGGAAGGTGCCGTTACGGCCCATTTTCGCCATGCGCGTTTTCTGCAGGAACGGGTACCAGAACGGGGTTTTGGGGTGAACTTTTGGAGCTTTCTACATTTGGCCCACCTTGTCACGTGTACCTGGTGAGTTTGGTTCATGTGCCCCATCGGGAAGGTGCCGTTACGGCCCATTTTCGCCATGCGCGTTTTCTGCAGGAACGGGTACCAGAACGGGGTTTTGGGGGGAACTTTTGGAGCTTTCTACATTTGGCCCACCTTGTCACGTGCACCTGGTGAGTTTGGTTCACGTGCCCCATCGGGAAGGTGCCGTTACGGCCCATTTTCGCCATGCGCGTTTTCTGCAGGAACGGGTACCAGAACGGGGTTTTGGGGGGAACTTTTGGAGCTTTCTACATTTGGCCCACCTTGTCACGTGTACCTGGTGAGTTTGGTTCACGTGCCCCATCGGGAAGGTGCCGTTACGGCCCATTTTCGCCATGCGCGTTTTCGGCAGGAACGGGTACCAGAACGGGGCTTTTGGGGGAACTTTTGGAGCTTTCTACATTTGGCCCACCTTGTCACGTGCACCTGGTGAGTTTGGTTCACGTGCCCCATCGGGAAGGTGCCGTTACGGCCCATTTTCGCCATGCGCGTTTTCTGCAGGAACGGGTACCAGAACGGGGTTTTTTGGGGAACTTTTGGAGCTTTCTACATTTGGCCCAACTTGTCACCTGCACCTGGTGAGTTTGGTTCACGTGCCCCATCGGAAAGGTGCCGTTACGGCCCATTTTCGCCATGCGCGTTTTCTGCAGGAACGGGTACCAGAACGGGGTTTTTTGGGGAACTTTTGGAGCTTTCTACATTTGGCCCAACTTGTCACGTGCACCTGGTGAGTTTGGTTCACGTGCCCCATCGGGAAGGTGCCGTTACGGCCCATTTTCGCCATGCGCGTTTTCTGCAGGAACGGGTACCAGAACGGGGCTTTTGGGGGAACTTTTGGAGCTTTCTACATTTGGCCCACCTTGTCACGTGCACCTGGTGAGTTTGGTTCACGTGCCCCATCGGGAAGGTGCCGTTACGGCCCATTTTCGCCATGCGCGTTTTCTGCAGGAACGGGTACCAGAACGGGGTTTTGGGGGGAACTTTTGGAGCTTTCTACATTTGGCCCACCTCGTCACGTGCACCTGGTGAGTTTGGTTCACGTGCCCCATCGGGAAGGTGCCGTTACGGCCCATTTTCGCCATGCGCGTTTTCTGCAGGAACGGGTACCAGAACGGGGTTTTGGGGTGAACTTTTGGAGCTTTCTACATTTGGCCCACCTTGTCACGTGCACCTGGTGAGTTTGGTTCACGTGCCCCATCGGGAAGGTGCCGTTACGGCCCATTTTCGCCATGCGCGTTTTCTGCAGGAACGGGTACCAGAACGGGGTTTTGGGGTGAACTTTTGGAGCTTTCTACATTTGGCCCACCTTGTCACGTGTACCTGGTGAGTTTGGTTCATGTGCCCCATCGGGAAGGTGCCGTTACGGCCCATTTTCGCCATGCGCGTTTTCTGCAGGAACGGGTACCAGAACGGGGTTTTGGGGGGAACTTTTGGAGCTTTCTACATTTGGCCCACCTTGTCACGTGCACGTGGTGAGTTTGGTTCACGTGCCCCATCGGGAAGGTGCCGTTACGGCCCATTTTCGCCATGCGCGTTTTCTGCAGGAACGGGTACCAGAACGGGGTTTTGGGGGGAACTTTTGGAGCTTTCTACATTTGGCCCACCTTGTCACGTGTACCTGGTGAGTTTGGTTCACGTGCCCCATCGGGAAGGTGCCGTTACGGCCCATTTTCGCCATGCGCGTTTTCGGCAGGAACGGGTACCAGAACGGGGCTTTTGGGGGAACTTTTGGAGCTTTCTACATTTGGCCCACCTTGTCACGTGCACCTGGTGAGTTTGGTTCACGTGCCCCATCGGGAAGGTGCCGTTACGGCCCATTTTCGCCATGCGCGTTTTCTGCAGGAACGGGTACCAGAACGGGGTTTTTTGGGGAACTTTTGGAGCTTTCTACATTTGGCCCAACTTGTCACGTGCACCTGGTGAGTTTGGTTCACGTGCCCCATCGGGAAGGTGCCGTTACGGCCCATTTTCGCCATGCGCGTTTTCTGCAGGAACGGGTACCAGAACGGGGCTTTTGGGGGAACTTTTGGAGCTTTCTACATTTGGCCCACTTTGTCACGTGCACCTGGTGAGTTTGGTTCACGTGCCCCATCGGGAAGGTGCCGTTACGGCCCATTTTCGCCATGCGCGTTTTCTGCAGGAACGGGTACCAGAACGGGGTTTTGGGGGGAACTTTTGGAGCTTTCTACATTTGGCCCACCTTGTCACGTGCACCTGGTGAGTTTGGTTCACGTGCCCCATCGGGAAGGTGCCGTTACGGCCCATTTTCGCCATGCGCGTTTTCTGCAGGAACGGGTACCAGAACGGGGTTTTGGGGTGAACTTTTGGAGCTTTCTACATTTGGCCCACCTTGTCACGTGTACCTGGTGAGTTTGGTTCACGTGCCCCATCGGGAAGGTGCCGTTACGGCCCATTTTCGCCATGCGCGTTTTCTGCAGGAACGGGTACCAGAACGGGGTTTTGGGGGGAACTTTTGGAGCTTTCTACATTTGGCCCACCTTGTCACGTGCACCTGGTGAGTTTGGTTCACGTGCCCCATTGGGAAGGTGCCGTTACGGCCCATTTTCGCCATGCGCGTTTTCTGCAGGAACGGGTACCAGAACGGGGTTTTGGGGTGAACTTTTGGAGCTTTCTACATTTGGCCCACCTTGTCACGTGCACCTGGTGAGTTTGGTTCACGCGCCCCATCGGGAAGGTGCCGTTACGGCCCATTTTCACCATGCGCGTTTTCTGCAGGAACGGGTACCAGAACGGGGTTTTGGGAGGAACTTTTGGGGCTTTCTACATTTGGCCCAACTTGTCACGTGCACCTGGTGAGTTTGGTTCACGTGCCCCATCGGGAAGGTGCCGTTACGGCCCATTTTCGCCATGCGCGTTTTCTGCAGGAACGGGTACCAGAACGGGGTTTTTGGGGGAACATTTGGAGCTTTCTACATTTGGCCCACCTTGTCACATGCACCTGGTGAGTTTGGTTCACGTGCCCCATCGGGAAGGTGCCGTTACGGCCCATTTTCGCCATGCGCGTTTTCTGCAGGAACGGGTACCAGAACGGGGTTTTTTGGGGAACTTTTGGAGCTTTCTACATTTGGCCCAACTTGTCACGTGCACCTGGTGAGTTTGGTTCACGTGCCCCATCGGGAAGGTGCCGTTACGTCCCATTTTCGCCATGCGCGTTTTCTGCAGGAACGGGTACCAGAACGGGGCTTTTGGGGGAACTTTTGGAGCTTTCTACATTTGGCCCACCTTGTCACGTGCACCTGGTGAGTTTGGTTCACGTGCCCCATCGGGAAGGTGCCGTTACGGCCCATTTTCGCCATGCGCGTTTTCTGCAGGAACGGGTACCAGAACGGGGTTTTGGGGGAACTTTTGGAGCTTTCTACATTTGGCCCACCTTGTCACGTGCACCTGGTGAGTTTGGTTCACGTGCCCCATCGGGAAGGTGCCGTTACGGCCCATTTTCGCCATGCGCGTTTTCTGCAGGAACGGGTACCAGAACGGGATTTTGGGGTGAACTTTTGGAGCTTTCTACATTTGGCCCACCTTGTCACGTGTACCTGGTGAGTTTGGTTCACGTGCCCCATCGGGAAGGTGCCGTTACGGCCCATTTTCGCCATGCGCGTTTTCTGCAGGAACGGGTACCAGAACGGGGTTTTGGGGGGAACTTTTGGAGCTTTCTACATTTGGCCCACCTTGTCACGTGCACGTGGTGAGTTTGGTTCACGTGCCCCATCGGGAAGGTGCCGTTACGGCCCATTTTCGCCATGCGCGTTTTCTGCAGGAACGGGTACCAGAACGGGGCTTTTGGGGGAACTTTTGGAGCTTTCTACATTTGGCCCACCTTGTCACGTGCACCTGGTGAGTTTGGTTCACGTGCCCCATCGGGAAGGTGCCGTTACGGCCCATTTTCGCCATGCGCGTTTTCTGCAGGAACGGGTACCAGAACGGGGCTTTTGGGGGAACTTTTGGAGCTTTCTACATTTGGCCCAACTTGTCACCTGCACCTGGTGAGTTTGGTTCACGTGCCCCATCGGAAAGGTGCCGTTACGGCCCATTTTCGCCATGCGCGTTTTCTGCAGGAACGGGTACCAGAACGGGGTTTTTTGGGGAACTTTTGGAGCTTTCTACATTTGGCCCAACTTGTCACGTGCACCTGGTGAGTTTGGTTCACGTGCCCCATCGGGAAGGTGCCGTTACGGCCCATTTTCGCCATGCGCGTTTTCTGCAGGAACGGGTACCAGAACGGGGCTTTTGGGGGAACTTTTGGAGCTTTCTACATTTGGCCCACCTTGTCACGTGCACCTGGTGAGTTTGGTTCACGTGCCCCATCGGGAAGGTGCCGTTACGGCCCATTTTCGCCATGCGCGTTTTCTGCAGGAACGGGTACCAGAACGGGGTTTTGGGGGGAACTTTTGGAGCTTTCTACATTTGGCCCACCTCGTCACGTGCACCTGGTGAGTTTGGTTCACGTGCCCCATCGGGAAGGTGCCGTTACGGCCCATTTTCGCCATGCGCGTTTTCTGCAGGAACGGGTACCAGAACGGGGTTTTGGGGTGAACTTTTGGAGCTTTCTACATTTGGCCCACCTTGTCACGTGCACCTGGTGAGTTTGGTTCACGTGCCCCATCGGGAAGGTGCCGTTACGGCCCATTTTCGCCATGCGCGTTTTCTGCAGGAACGGGTACCAGAACGGGGTTTTGGGGTGAACTTTTGGAGCTTTCTACATTTGGCCCACCTTGTCACGTGTACCTGGTGAGTTTGGTTCATGTGCCCCATCGGGAAGGTGCCGTTACGGCCCATTTTCGCCATGCGCGTTTTCTGCAGGAACGGGTACCAGAACGGGGTTTTGGGGGGAACTTTTGGAGCTTTCTACATTTGGCCCACCTTGTCACGTGCACGTGGTGAGTTTGGTTCACGTGCCCCATCGGGAAGGTGCCGTTACGGCCCATTTTCGCCATGCGCGTTTTCTGCAGGAACGGGTACCAGAACGGGGTTTTGGGGGGAACTTTTGGAGCTTTCTACATTTGGCCCACCTTGTCACGTGTACCTGGTGAGTTTGGTTCACGTGCCCCATCGGGAAGGTGCCGTTACGGCCCATTTTCGCCATGCGCGTTTTCGGCAGGAACGGGTACCAGAACGGGGCTTTTGGGGGAACTTTTGGAGCTTTCTACATTTGGCCCACCTTGTCACGTGCACCTGGTGAGTTTGGTTCACGTGCCCCATCGGGAAGGTGCCGTTACGGCCCATTTTCGCCATGCGCGTTTTCTGCAGGAACGGGTACCAGAACGGGGTTTTTTGGGGAACTTTTGGAGCTTTCTACATTTGGCCCAACTTGTCACGTGCACCTGGTGAGTTTGGTTCACGTGCCCCATCGGGAAGGTGCCGTTACGGCCCATTTTCGCCATGCGCGTTTTCTGCAGGAACGGGTACCAGAACGGGGCTTTTGGGGGAACTTTTGGAGCTTTCTACATTTGGCCCACCTTGTCACGTGCACCTGGTGAGTTTGGTTCACGTGCCCCATCGGGAAGGTGCCGTTACGGCCCATTTTCGCCATGCGCGTTTTCTGCAGGAACGGGTACCAGAACGGGGTTTTGGGGGGAACTTTTGGAGCTTTCTACATTTGGCCCACCTTGTCACGTGCACCTGGTGAGTTTGGTTCACGTGCCCCATCGGGAAGGTGCCGTTACGGCCCATTTTCGCCATGCGCGTTTTCTGCAGGAACGGGTACCAGAACGGGGTTTTGGGGTGAACTTTTGGAGCTTTCTACATTTGGCCCACCTTGTCACGTGTACCTGGTGAGTTTGGTTCACGTGCCCCATCGGGAAGGTGCCGTTACGGCCCATTTTCGCCATGCGCGTTTTCTGCAGGAACGGGTACCAGAACGGGGTTTTGGGGGGAACTTTTGGAGCTTTCTACATTTGGCCCACCTTGTCACGTGCACCTGGTGAGTTTGGTTCACGTGCCCCATCGGGAAGGTGCCGTTACGGCCCATTTTCGCCATGCGCGTTTTCTGCAGGAACGGGTACCAGAACGGGGTTTTGGGGGGAACTTTTGGAGCTTTCTACATTTGGCCCACCTTGTCACGTGTACCTGGTGAGTTTGGTTCACGTGCCCCATCGGGAAGGTGCCGTTACGGCCCATTTTCGCCATGCGCGTTTTCTGCAGGAACGGGTACCAGAACGGGGCTTTTGGGGGAACTTTTGGAGCTTTCTACATTTGGCCCACCTTGTCACGTGCACCTGGTGAGTTTGGTTCACGTGCCCCATCGGGAAGGTGCCGTTACGGCCCATTTTCGCCATGCGCGTTTTCTGCAGGAACGGGTACCAGAACGGGGTTTTGGGGTGAACTTTTGGAGCTTTCTACATTTGGCCCACCTTGTCACGTGTACCTGGTGAGTTTGGTTCACGTGCCCCATCGGAAAGGTTCCGTTACGGCCCATTTTCGCCATGCGCGTTTTCTGCAGGAACGGGTACCAGAACGGGGTTTTGGGGGGAACTTTTGGAGCTTTCTACATTTGGCCCACCTTGTCACGTGCACGTGGTGAGTTTGGTTCACGTGCCCCATCGGGAAGGTGCCGTTACGGCCCATTTTCGCAATGCGCGTTTTCTGCAGGAACGGGTACCAGAACGGGGTTTTGGGGGGAACTTTTGGAGCTTTCTACATTTGGCCCACCTTGTCACGTGTACCTGGTGAGTTTGGTTCACGTGCCCCATCGGGAAGGTGCCGTTACGGCCCATTTTCGCCATGCGCGTTTTCTGCAGGAACGGGTACCAGAACGGGGTTTTGGGGGGAACTTTTGGGGCTTTCTACATTTGGCCCAACTTGTCACGTGCACCCTGGTGAGTTTGGTTCACGTGCCCCATCGGGAAGGTGCCGTTACGGCCCATTTTCGCCATGCGCGTTTTCTGCAGGAACGGGTACCAGAACGGGGTTTTTTGGGAACTTTTGGAGCTTTCTACATTTGGCCCAACTTGTCACGTGCACCTGGTGAGTTTGGTTCACGTGCCCCATCGGGAAGGTGCCGTTACGGCCCATTTTCGCCATGCGCGTTTTCTGCAGGAACGGGTACCAGAACGGGGTTTTTTGGGGAACTTTTGGAGCTTTCTACATTTGGCCCAACTTGTCACGTGCACCTGGTGAGTTTGGTTCACGTGCCCCATCGGGAAGGTGCCGTTACGGCCCATTTTCGCCATGCGCGTTTTCTGCAGGAACGGGTACCAGAACGGGGCTTTTGGGGGAACTTTTGGAGCTTTCTACATTTGGCCCACCTTGTCACGTGCACCTGGTGAGTTTGGTTCACGTGCCCCATCGGGAAGGTGCCGTTACGGCCCATTTTCGCCATGCGCGTTTTCTGCAGGAACGGGTACCAGAACGGGGTTTTGGGGGGAACTTTTGGAGCTTTCTACATTTGGCCCACCTTGTCACGTGCACCTGGTGAGTTTGGTTCACGTGCCCCATCGGGAAGGTGCCGTTACGGCCCATTTTCGCCATGCGCGTTTTCTGCAGGAACGGGTACCAGAACGGGGTTTTGGGGGGAACTTTTGGAGCTTTCTACATTTGGCCCACCTTGTCACGTGTACCTGGTGAGTTTGGTTCACGTGCCCCATCGGGAAGGTGCCGTTACGGCCCATTTTCGCCATGCGCGTTTTCTGCAGGAACGGGTACCAGAACGGGGTTTTGGGGGGAACTTTTGGAGCTTTCTACATTTGGCCCACCTTGTCACGTGCACGTGGTGAGTTTGGTTCACGTGCCCCATCGGGAAGGTGCCGTTACGGCCCATTTTCGCCATGCGCGTTTTCTGCAGGAACGGGTACCAGAACGGGGTTTTGGGGGGAACTTTTGGAGCTTTCTACATTTGGCCCACCTTGTCACGTGTACCTGGTGAGTTTGGTTCACGTGCCCCATCGGGAAGGTGCCGTTACGGCCCATTTTCGCCATGCGCGTTTTCTGCAGGAACGGGTACCAGAACGGGGTTTTTTGGGGAACTTTTGGAGCTTTCTACATTTGGCCCAACTTGTCACGTGCACCTGGTGAGTTTGGTTCACGTGCCCCATCGGGAAGGTGCCGTTACGGCCCATTTTCGCCATGCGTGTTTTCTGCAGGAACGGGTACCAGAACGGGGTTTTTTGGGGAACTTTTGGAGCTTTCTACATTTGGCCCAACTTGTCACGTGCACCTGGTGAGTTTGGTTCACGTGCCCCATCGGGAAGGTGCCGTTACGGCCCATTTTCGCCATGCGCGTTTTCTGCAGGAACGGGTACCAGAACGGGGTTTTTTTGGGAACTTTTGGAGCTTTCTACATTTGGCCCAACTTGTCACGTGCACCTGGTGAGTTTGGTTCACGTGCCCCATCGGGAAGGTGCCGTTACGGCCCATTTTCGCCATGCGCGTTTTCTGCAGGAACGGGTACCAGAACGGGGTGTTTTGGGGAACTTTTGGAGCTTTCTACATTTGGCCCAACTTGTCACGTGCACCTGGTGAGTTTGGTTCACGTGCCCCATCGGGAAGGTGCCGTTACGGCCCATTTTCGCCATGCGCGTTTTCTGCAGGAACGGGTACCAGAACGGGGTTTTGGGGGAACTTTTGGAGCTTTCTACATTTGGCCCACCTTGTCACGTGCACCTGGTGAGTTTGGTTCACGTGCCCCATCGGGAAGGTGCCGTTACGGCCCATTTTCGCCATGCGCGTTTTCTGCAGGAACGGGTACCAGAACGGGGTTTTGGGGGGAACTTTTGGAGCTTTCTACATTTGGCCCACCTTGTCACGTGCACCTGGTGAGTTTGGTTCACGTGCCCCATCGGGAAGGTGCCGTTACGGCCCATTTTCGCCATGCGCGTTTTCTGCAGGAACGGGTACCAGAACGGGGTTTTGGGGGGAACTTTTGGAGCTTTCTACATTTGGTCCACCTTGTCACGTGCACGTGGTGAGTTTGGTTCACGTGCCCCATCGGGAAGGTGCCGTTACGGCCCATTTTCGCCATGCGCGTTTTCTGCAGGAACGGGTACCAGAACGGGGTTTTTGGGGGAACTTTTGGAGCTTTCTACATTTGGCCCACCTTGTCACGTGCACCTGGTGAGTTTGGTTCACGTGCCCCATCGGGAAGGTGCCGTTACGGCCCATTTTCGCCATGCACGTTTTCTGCAGGAACGGGTACCAGAACGGGGTTTTGGGGGGAACTTTTGGAGCTTTCTACATTTGGCCCACCTTGTCACGTGCACCTGGTGAGTTTGGTTCACGTGCCCCATCGGGAAGGTGCCGTTACGGCCCATTTTCGCCATGCGCGTTTTCTGCAGGAACGGGTACCAGAACGGGGTTTTGGGGGGAACTTTTGGAGCTTTCTACATTTGGCCCACCTTGTCACGTGCACCTGGTGAGTTTGGTTCACGTGCCCCATCGGGAAGGTGCCGTTACGGCCAATTTTCGCCATGCGCGTTTTCTGCAGGAACGGGTACTAGAACGGGGTTTTGGGGGGAACTTTTGGAGCTTTCTACATTTGGCCCACCTTGCAACGTGCACCTGGTGAGTTTGGTTCACGTGCCCCATCGGGAAGGTGCCGTTACGGCCCATTTTCGCCATGAGCGTTTTCTGCAGGAACGGGTACCAGAACGGGGTTTTGGGGGGAACTTTTGGAGCTTTCTACATTTGGCCCACCTTGTCACGTGCACCTGGTGAGTTTGGTTCACGTGCCCCATCGGGAAGGTGCCGTTACGGCCCATTTTCGCCATGCGCGTTTTCTGCAGGAACGGGTACCAGAACGGGGTTTTGGGGGGAACTTTTGGAGCTTTCTACATTTGGCCCACCTTGTCACGTGCACCTGGTGAGTTTGGTTCACGTGCCCCATCGGGAAGGTGCCGTTACGGCCCATTTTCGCCATGCGCGTTTTCTGCAGGAACGGGTACCAGAACGGGGTTTTGGGGGGAACTTTTGGAGCTTTCTACATTTGGCCCACCTTGTCACGTGCACCTGGTGAGTTTGGTTCACGTGCCCCATCGGGAAGGTGCCGTTACGGCCCATTTTCGCCATGCGCGTTTTCTGCAGGAACGGGTACCAGAACGGGGTTTTGGGGGGAACTTTTGGAGCTTTCTACATTTGCCCCACATTGTCACGTGTACCTGGTGAGTTTGGTTCACGTGCCCCATCGGGAAGGTGCCGTTACGGCCCATTTTCGCCATGCGCGTTTTCTGCAGGAACGGGTACCAGAACGGGGTTTTTTGGGGAACTTTTGGAGCTTTCTACATTAGGCCCAACTTGTCACGTGCACCTGGTGAGTTTGGTTCACGTGCCCCATCGGGAAGGTGCCGTTACGGCCCATTTTCGCCATGCGCGTTTTCTGCAGGAACGGGTACCAGAACGGGGCTTTTGGGGGAACTTTTGGAGCTTTCTACATTTGGCCCACCTTGTCACGTGCACCTGGTGAGTTTGGTTCACGTGCCCCATCGGGAAGGTGCCGTTACGGCCCATTTTCGCCATGCGCGTTTTCTGCAGGAACGGGTACCAGAACGGGGTTTTGGGGGGAACTTTTGGAACTTTCTACATTTGGCCCACCTTGTCACGTGCACCTGGTGAGTTTGGTTCACGTGCCCCATCGGGAAGGTGCCGTTACGGCCCATTTTCGCCATGCGCGTTTTCTGCAGGAACGGGTACCAGAACGGGGTTTTGGGGGGAACTTTTGGAGCTTTCTACATTTGGCCCACCTTGTCACGTGTACCTGGTGAGTTTGGTTCACGTGCCCCATCGGGAAGGTGCCGTTACGGCCCATTTTCGCCATGCGCGTTTTCTGCAGGAACGGGTACCAGAACGGGGTTTTGGGGGGAACTTTTGGAGCTTTCTACATTTGGCCCACCTTGTCACGTGCACGTGGTGAGTTTGGTTCACGTGCCCCATCGGGAAGGTGCCGTTACGGCCCATTTTCGCCATGCACGTTTTCTGCAGGAACGGGTACCAGAACGGGGTTTTGGGGGGAACTTTTGGAGCTTTCTACATTTGGCCCACCTTGTCACGTGTACCTGGTGAGTTTGGTTCACGTGCCCCATCGGGAAGGTGCCGTTACGGCCCATTTTCGCCATGCGCGTTTTCTGCAGGAACGGGTACCAGAACGGGGTTTTGGGGGGAACTTTTGGGGCTTTCTACATTTGGCCCAACTTGTCACGTGCACCTGGTGAGTTTGGTTCACGTGCCCCATCGGGAAGGTGCCGTTACGGCCCATTTTCGCCATGCGCGTTTTCTGCAGGAACGGGTACCAGAACGGGGTTTTTTGGGGAACTTTTGGAGCTTTCTACATTTGGCCCAACTTGTCACGTGCACCTGGTGAGTTTGGTTCATGTGCCCCATCGGGAAGGTGCCGTTACGGCCCATTTTCGCCATGCGCGTTTTCTGCAGGAACGGGTACCAGAACGGGGTTTTTGGGGGAACTTTTGGAGCTTTCTACATTTGGCCCACCTTGTCACGTGCACCTGGTGAGTTTGGTTCACGTGCCCCATCGGGAAGGTGCCGTTACGGCCCATTTTCGCCATGCGCGTTTTCTGCAGGAACGGGTACCAGAACGGGGTTTTGGGGGGAACTTTTGGAGCTTTCTACATTTGGCCCACCTTGTCACGTGCACCTGGTGAGTTTGGTTCACGTGCCCCATCGGGAAGGTGCCGTTACGGCCCATTTTCGCCATGCGCGTTTTCTGCAGGAACGGGTACCAGAACGGGGTTTTGGGGGGAACTTTTGGAGCTTTCTACATTTGGCCCACCTTGTCACGTGCACCTGGTGAGTTTGGTTCACGTGCCGCATCGGGAAGGTGCCGTTACGGCCCATTTTCGCCATGCGCGTTTTCTGCAGGAACGGGTACCAGAACGGGGTTTTGGGGGGAACTTTTGGAGCTTTCTACATTTGGTCCACCTTGTCACGTGCACGTGGTGAGTTTGGTTCACGTGCCCCATCGGGAAGGTGCCGTTACGGCCCATTTTCGCCATGCGCGTTTTCTGCAGGAACGGGTACCAGAACGGGGTTTTTGGGGGAACTTTTGGAGCTTTCTACATTTGGCCCACCTTGTCACGTGCACCTGGTGAGTTTGGTTCACGTGCCCCATCGGGAAGGTGCCGTTACGGCCCATTTTCGCCATGCGCGTTTTCTGCAGGAACGGGTACCAGAACGGGGTTTTGGGGGAACTTTTGGAGCTTTCTACATTTGGCCCACCTTGTCACGTGCACCTGGTGAGTTTGGTTCACGTGCCCCATCGGGAAGGTGCCGTTACGGCCCATTTTCGCCATGCGCGTTTTCTGCAGGAACGGGTACCAGAACGGGGTTTTGGGGGGAACTTTTGGAGCTTTCTACATTTGGCCCACCTTGTCACGTGCACCTGGTGAGTTTGGTTCACGTGCCCCATCGGGAAGGTGCCGTTACGGCCAATTTTCGCCATGCGCGTTTTCTGCAGGAACGGGTACTAGAACGGGGTTTTGGGGGGAACTTTTGGAGCTTTCTACATTTGGCCCACCTTGCAACGTGCACCTGGTGAGTTTGGTTCACGTGCCCCATCGGGAAGGTGCCGTTACGGCCCATTTTCGCCATGAGCGTTTTCTGCAGGAACGGGTACCAGAACGGGGTTTTGGGGGGAACTTTTGGAGCTTTCTACATTTGGCCCACCTTGTCACGTGCACCTGGTGAGTTTGGTTCACGTGCCCCATCGGGAAGGTGCCGTTACGGCCCATTTTCGCCATGCGCGTTTTCTGCAGGAACGGGTACCAGAACGGGGTTTTGGGGGGAACTTTTGGAGCTTTCTACATTTGGCCCACCTTGTCACGTGCACCTGGTGAGTTTGGTTCACGTGCCCCATCGGGAAGGTGCCGTTACGGCCCATTTTCGCCATGCGCGTTTTCTGCAGGAACGGGTACCAGAACGGGGTTTTGGGGGGAACTTTTGGAGCTTTCTACATTTGGCCCACCTTGTCACGTGCACCTGGTGAGTTTGGTTCACGTGCCCCATCGGGAAGGTGCCGTTACGGCCCATTTTCGCCATGCGCGTTTTCTGCAGGAACGGGTACCAGAACGGGGTTTTGGGGGGAACTTTTGGAGCTTTCTACATTTGGCCCACCTTGTCACGTGCACCTGGTGAGTTTGGTTCACGTGCCCCATCGGGAAGGTGCCGTTACGGCCCATTTTCGCCATGCGCGTTTTCTGCAGGAACGGGTACCAGAACGGGGTTTTGGGGGGAACTTTTGGAGCTTTCTACATTTGGCCCACCTTGTCACGTGTACCTGGTGAGTTTGGTTCACGTGCCCCATCGGGAAGGTGCCGTTACGGCCCATTTTCGCCATGCGCGTTTTCTGCAGGAACGGGTACCAGAACGGGGTTTTGGGGGGAACTTTTGGAGCTTTCTACATTTGGCCCACCTTGTCACGTGCACGTGGTGAGTTTGGTTCACGTGCCCCATCGGGAAGGTGCCGTTACGGCCCATTTTCGCCATGCACGTTTTCTGCAGGAACGG